>NC_135817.1:37466739-37671739 GCF_964213995.1 Mustelus asterias
AAGTGGAGAGTATTCCATAACACTCCTAACTTGTACCTTGTAGATAGTGGACATTAGGTGTCAGGAGGTGAGTTACTCTCCACAGAATTCCAAACATCTGACCTGCTCTTGTAGTCGTGGTATTTATATGGCTATCCCGAACTACTGCTGTAATTTCTATCAAAAGCCCCACAAACAAATAGTTTAATATCCAATATTGTATATTTATGTTCTTGCTCCAGTGTTTCTGTCAAAGTTATGGTCAGAAATCTGAAGGACACCTGCACAAATCATATTCTCAGATCCCTTGATCTAAAAGATTTCAAGAATTTTGATAATTTTCATTGCAATATTGGCAATTATTTTGTATGACTTTTAAACTTTAAAGTGACCACACAACCCTATGCTGCACCTCAGTGGCTGCAACTTGTGTTACTGTCACACTTGTTTAACATTTACATGAGTCAATGCAGATTGCTTACTAAAACAGATATACATCATTTGTCATTGTCCATTTAAAAAAAAGCCATCAGCAGGTCCTAGCTCAACCAACATGATGGAGTCTGAAATTTGACATTTAAAGCATGTGAGAAAAATGTGTTCTGAATGCTCACAATTCAGCAAAAAAAGGTCCTGCCCTGAGACTTTTAAAACAAACGATCCACATTTCATTATGTTGCACTCAGTAATTAATTGGATATTTGGTAATTGTTGCAACGAGAGCATTAAGTCAAGGGGTACATTTTATTTTAATATTCCAGAGACCCAGAGCTTCATGTGTGACAGGAAAATATATTTGGAATTTAAGCGTGGGAGTCAGTCTGCCCAATTCACAGCCTACGCAATTTTCTGTCCATTATACCCCAATTTTCAATATGTGCTCCCATCATATGAAGCGGCACACTGGGAGCACTAGGTCGTAACATTTATTCCATCTTAATAACTACCACTGTGTTTTCACTACTTTCTATGGACTGAATTCCTGTACAATACAGCTTTTTTGTACGGTAGATGAAACAACTCTATGGGCTAAACTGGCGCATACACACAGAAGGGATTGAATTCTTCATATTCACTTTATATGACAAACTGCATTTTAGAAGGATGATACAGCTTCCACCTAGAGAACCCGTAACATCAGTTACACAACCTCGCATTATGTCTTACAGTATTGGAGACAACAATCTTATAGAATGCAGTCAGACAAAGACTCAAAAGCACTTCATTTAACATTCACATTGCATTCTTTCAGCTCCATGTCATCACTTCAATCTAAATCTTGAAATGTCAAAGAACATGACAGTAATGCTGCAAAATTCTTCCATGTAATGTTCTGTACAGATTACAGTGTAGCAATTAAACAAAATTCTGCTCTTAAAGTTACCTTTTCAAAAAAGTATGATGCATTTAAATATGTATTAACTGAATGAGGGAAGACACTTTCCTAGCATTCGAGGAAAATCAGATTTTTCATATAGACAGTTTTATGCTACAGTGAAACCCATTTGTTATCATAGATCTTTAAATCATAATTCACTTATTATCACTGAATTGAAGACAGCAAAACTGTCTCTAATTCATTTTCGAATACTCTGTCTTGTTTTATAACTTAATAATAAAGTCTATTTAATGTTATGCCCCTTCCTTAGTACTGCGCTTAGCTACAATTATCTATTATGTAAAAACAACATATAGAACTATAGAATTTACAATGAAATGTTCACAAGACAATGTTGAACTAATGTATTGCTTTCTTTATTCCATCCCTGGATAGAAATAGTTTATTGCTGGTATCGTATGACATCTGAAATTATTTGACTGTGGACAGAGAATTTTAAGTTGCATATTTGAGCTGGTGGAGTGTTGATAGAACTATCCGAAAATGACAAGGTGGAAATGGATTATGCTTGCGTGCATCATCCATAAGCCGTTGTCTTGATCCGACATGCCTGCTCTCTTCTGAGCTGGGGCAAAATTTTAATGGGGGTCCCTATCCTTGTGTAAAGGTTACTTGGCCAACTCACCCTACAGGCAGTTAACGTCATGGGGCCATTAATTGAGTTGATGCAAGCCTTCTGTCCCTGTGGCAGATAGTCCCACCTCTGAGACGTGCCAGCCAGTCAAATAGTTGGCAGCTCCCTGGTCCCAGCAGGACCACTGGGGGAAGTGGTCACTGCTGGAAGTACAGCCAATCACGAAGAAGGCTTGCTGTAATGGGGTCCAGACTTTATGGTACATTCTGGTCTTGCCGGAGCAGGCTGGCAAGTCCTGGTGAGGGTGGCAATGGTGGTGAGGGGGGGAGGGGGGGTCAGGATTGATAGGGCAAAGGGGACAGGAAACCTGGGGGTCTGAAGAGTTTGGTGGAGGCCTTGTTGATTTGATTTGCTTTGATTTATTATTGTCACATGTATTTGCATGCAGTGAAAAGAATTATTTCTTGCATGCTATACAGACAAAGCGTACCGTTCATAGAGAAGATAACGAGAGAATGCAGAATGTAGTGTTACAGTCATAGAGAATTTAAAAGAGTTAGAATGAAGTTTCAGAAGCATAGAAGGAGAGTAAAAGAAAGAATTAGTAGGTATGCTGGACACAGGTTGCAAAAAGTAGCCTCACTCCGATGCCATCTTGGGCACTAGAGGGCCTGAAAAGGAGGCCACCCCCTTAACCCTCCCCTCATACCCATCGGCCACCAGTCCAACTAGCAGACTGCACACTTGACATGGGGCTCTCCCTCCATGGTCAAAGCCTCAGTGATGGTGAGAGGTCCTTAAAGTGCCTTTAATTGGACACCTAAGGCTCTCAATTGCACCACAAGTGGGCAGGCCTCATAACACCTCCCTTCCTGTTGGTAAAATTGCAATGGGCAAAGGCAAGCTGGTAGCTGGCAGGAACAGTACATATGGCATGGCACCCAATGACCACTGCTTGCCAATCCACCCCATGAGACAATAGAATCTAACCCTTACTCTTAAAATATTGTTCCAGAGCCTCAGAACTGTTTGTGAGGAAAAGCTTCAGCTGCTCTCTTTTCTAAACATCTCCTCTATTTATTATTATATCTATGTCTCCTCATTCATGACTCCAGAATCTCTGGAAAAGATCTGGAACTAATTTCATCTTGTCATTATCCTATTTATGGTTGACAATAGAGTGGTAGCAGAATGGAAATTGAGAAAAAATTAAGTCCTGATATTTACCAGCCAAGGTACTCTGATTTTCAAGCAGACTTAAATTTTGATGAACAGTGCTTCAAACTGCAACTGAGAAAGGGCTTATTAAATTATAACAAAAAGAATCCATTGATGCAAGTAAGACTTCAAAGCAATATTCATATCACTCAATGTGGCAATTGCTACTTGTCCAAATCGTGGGGCAGTTTCACTGCTACTTAAAGGGACTATGAGCGGCAGTAAGGAAATGTTATTTAAGAAGGGTAGGAAGGATAACCCGGGTAATTATAGGCCGGTGAGCTTGACGTCCGTGGTGGGGAAGTTGTTGGAGAAGATTCTTAGAGATAGGATGTATGCGCATTTAGAAAGGAATAAACTCATTAACGATAGTCAACATGGTTTTGTGAGAGGGAGGTCATGCCTCACTAACCTGGTGGTGTTTTTTGAAGAAGTGACCAAAATGGTTGACGAAGGAAGGGCCGTGGATGTTGTCTATATGGACTTTAGTAAAGCGTTTGACAAAGTCCCTCATGGTAGGCTAGTGAAAAAGGTTGGATCCCATGGGATAAAGGGGGAGGTGGCTAGATGGGTGGAGAACTGGCTTGGTCATAGAAGACAGAGGGTGGTAGTGGAAGGGTCTTTTTCCGGCTGGAGGCCTGTGACTAGTGGTGTACCGCAGGGCTCTGTATTGGGACCTCTGCTGTTTGTGATTTATATAAATGATCTGGAAGAAGGAGTAACTGGGGTGATCAGTAAGTTTGCGGATGACACAAAACTGGCAGGACTTGCAGATAGTGAGGAACATTGTCAGAGGCTACAGGAGGATATAGATAGGCTGGAAATTTGGGCAAAGAAATGGCAGATGGAGTTCAATCCTGATAAATGCGAAGTGATGCATTTTGGTAGGAATAATGTAGGGAGGAGCTACACGATAAATGGAAGAACCATAAAGGGTGTAGAGACGCAGAGGGACCTGGGTGTGCAAGTCCACAGATCTTTGAAGGTGACGTCACAGGTGGAGAAGGTGGTGAAGAAGGCATATGGCATGCTTGCCTTTATGGGACGGGGCATAGAGTATAAGAGTTGGGGTCTGATGTTGCAGATGTATAGAACGTTGGTTCGGCCGCATTTGGAATACTGCGTCCAGTTCTGGTCGCCACACTACCAGAAGGACGTGGAGGCTTTGGAGAGAGTACAGAGGAGGTTTACCAGGATGTTGCCTGGTATGGAGGGGCTTGGTTATGAGGAGAGATTGGGGAAACTGGGGTTGTTCTCCTTGGAAAGACGGAGGATGAGGGGAGACTTAATAGAGGTGTATAAAATTATGAAAGGCATAGATAGGGTGAACGGTGGGAAGCTTTTCCCCGGGTCGGTGGTGACGTTCACGAGGGGTCATAGGTTCAAGGTGAAGGGGGGGAGGTTTAACACAGATATCAGAAGGACATACTTCACACAGAGGGTCGTGGGGGCCTGGAATGTGTTGCCGGGCAAGGTGGTGGAGGCGGACACACTGGGAACGTTGAAGACTTATCTAGACAGCTATATGAACGGAGTGGGAATGGAGGGATACAAAAGAGTGGTCTAGTTTGGACCAGGGAGCGGCGTGGGCTAATTGTTCCTTGTTTCTCGTTTCAAGGCTTCATTCTATGATCATCTTGCTGGTGCCAGTACAGAGCGAGACTGCGGATAGTTGGGAACCTGTCTCGGGGGCAGGGAATTCATATGGTGTTCGTGGAAGTGGAAATGACTAGGGTTGGGAAGCATTTTCCGATCAGGGCCATTGTGATCTCCTGGACTCGTTTTGATCGCCTCAGGGGGTCGGAGAGGAATTTCCCAGATTTTTTTTTCCCCATATTGGCCCTGGGGTTTTCACTCTGGGTTTTCGCTTCTCCCTGGAGATCACATGGTCTGGAATGGGGGGGTGGGGGTGAGTTAATAGGTTGTGATGAACAAAGCATCGTAGCTGTGAGGGACAGCTCGGTGGATAGGATATTGGTATGTAGATAGGCTGGAAAATTGGGCGGGGATCCTGGATTCAGGATTCAATCCTGGACCGGGGAGCGGCGCGGGCTTGGAGGGCCGAAGGGCCTGTTCCTGTGCTGTATTGTTCTTTGTTCTTTGTTCTTTGTTTTGTTTCTTTGAATTTTGCATTAATCCTTTTGGGAGTTTTGAGCCATAAGGTTTCCTTAATGTTGTCTCCTTGCTGTGGATATGGTTCTTTAAGTTTCTCTGATATCAAAATAAGCTACTGCAGAGAAAGGGCTGACTTTGAGCAAAATTGCCTCTCAATTTATAAACACTCTACTGGACCGATAAGGATTCAGACATCCATTAGCAACAAGGCTACCGGCGATTTGACGCATATCGCAATAACACAGAGACAATCAGTCAACTGTCATGTTATTGTAATGAGATAATATCTTGCAATTATTTACTGTACTAGCCTTCCAAAAAGGGTCCACTGAGATCAACATCCTCTGTATCAACTGTCCATTTGTCCTTTGGGATCAGCAAACTACACCCTTCAAATTTAATGTCAATAAGTCAACTGGTAGATTTAAGGATATACCTTCTGCTTTCACTGGTGAGGCAATTGGCTAAGTGTATCTGCTGTGACCATTAGGTTACCTCTTTTACACCTCATCTCACAGTTGTAACCTTGAAATGTTATCAGTAGTCTGCACTGGCCAATACATTCCTCCAAATCACCTTCAGTGGCTTGGGATCTGTCTCTACCACAAATCTTTTGCCAAATAGATAGTTATGAAATCACATGATTCAAAACACCAGATGTTGGAATAGTTGGATTGTATTATGGACAGAGATTTAAAGCAAATGCAATTAGTTGTGCCTTTTTGGAGTATGCAAGCTCCCAGAAGTTTCTGTGAGGCATCTGTCTTCAGGGTAGTTGTCAAATTGTAAAATAGCAATGATGCTTCTATTAATGACTATTTCAATGCTTCAGGGAGGTATTGATGGTTTTCATACAATGGGAAATGCACATCTTTTCTCAACAATTCTCTGAATGATGAAGATTTTTGGATGAAATTGGGATTGCGTGGAGTCAAGAAATTAGAAACCTAGAACACCTTAAAAGATCATCCTTATTTCAAGGAGTTTGCGCTCCCTTAATATTGTCTATTATAGTTGGATCAGCAATGGAATGAATAGAATTGAAAAACTTGAATCTGCTGCGTATTGACATTGCATTTTAGACTATTGAATCATATAAACTCTACAGTGCAGAAGGAGGCCATTTAGCCCATCAAGACTGCACTGATTACAATGACACTCAGGCCCTATTCCCAAATCCCCACATATTTACTCTGCTAATCACTCTAACATACACATCCCAGACCACTAAGGGGTAATTTATCATGGCCAATCAACCTAACCTGCCCATCTTTGCATTGTGGGAAGAAATCGGAGCACCCGGAGGAAACTCACGCAGACACAGGGAGAATGTGCAAACTCCACACGGATAGTGACCTAAGCCTGGAACTGTGAGGCAGCAGTGTTAACCACTGTGCCACCATGCCACCCAGTTTTTACATGTCACTTGCATCAATACGTGGAGATTATGGTTATGTTCTTACTTTATTCTTCCCATAAGATCTATGTCATCTGCGATACAGATGCATCCTTGTAGAGTCCACGTAATGCGGTCCATGTGAGCTTGAAAGAGATCCTGGCTGACAACCCAAAATGAAATTGTTGAAAATAATAGTGTCCAAATAAGATATGAAATGTAGTAAACTTTTGGGACTTCTCCCCAAGATGTAGCGACCAGTAACCATGCTTGGCATCAAGCTTTGAGAAAAAGTTTGCACCTGCAAATCTCAGATTTAATTCCTCTGCTGTGAGTATTTTGTAAGGACAATGTTTCAAAGCTCCATTTGAACATTGTGGATTGAGGCATACTCTCAATTATCTGTCCTTCTTTATGACACGTGTCCCAACTTTATTAGGGCAGATAACTTGAATCTTGGCAAACACTTTGGATAGTTAGATGGCATTTATGTTTTCTACAGTGTGAAATGTGTTCACCGCTCTTCATCTCACCATGCAAATCATCATTGTAATTTTCTGGTTTATCAATCACCTTATGTATATGTTTCTTATGGGACACCAAATGTTAATCTTTATACCTTTAAGGTACTTGTTGCACATTATCTGTTTGGTTCAGTACCTGGCTCTTTGTAGCTGCATGGGCCTTTGCTCTAGTGCATTGCTGCTGCCAGTGGCCTTTCTGCCACATACTTTGCAGAATTGATGGAATGCTAAACATTTCCTTTGTACATGCAGAAGGCCACACCTTCCACACGTCTCGCTAGGTTGGCAGGGATGGAGGAAGTAAGAAGCCACAATCTGAAAAATTCAGGCCCATATCTTTTGGGGATCCTTTAGCTCTTCTGTTAATCCTGACATCTTCAGCCTGTGTAGACCTTCATTCCCAATTGCTAGGTAAATTGTTATGGCATGTTTATCTGGTTCAGACACATCTAGATGAAGAAACCAATGCTCTCTATGCTGTTTAAACATTCTGAATTCAGATAGTAGGCCAGCTGTATCTGAGTTTCGCGGGAAGGCAACCTGGAGTAATGGTGCATTTGCTTTTTACTGTTTAGCACCTCCAGAAGCCATTCATTATAATCACAATTTTCTCTGGCTCAATTGTAATGACGTTTTGTTTTTGTTTGACTCTCCCTTTCTCACTGTTGATCCAGTCTATACCCTGATTACTTGCCTTTTCCAACTGAGCTAACCCAGTGCTGGCCTGCTTAATGTACTGCGCAACTCACTAAACAACAGGCTACACTCTGCAATGGGGCGGCACAGTAGGACAGTGGTTAGCACCGCTGCCTCAGAGCACCAGGGACTCAGGTTCGATTCAAGCCTCAGTCACTGTCTGTGTGGAGTTTGCACGTCCTCCTCGTGTCTGAGCGGGTTTCCTCTGGGTTTTCCAGTTTCCTCCCGCAGTCCAAAGATGTGCAGGTTAGGTGGATTGGACATGAATTGCCCCTTAGTGTCAGGGGGATTAGCAGGGGTTACTGAGATAGGGCCTGGGTGGGATTGTTTTCGGTGCAGGCTCGATGGGCTGAATGGACTCCTTCTGCACTGTCAAGATTCTATGATTCAATCTCACCACAAGAGATCCATCTGTTTCCCAGCTCTTTACTTGATTACTATCTCCACCTTGTGTCTTCAAAGCTTTTCTGTGCAGTCAGCTGTTGTGTTTGTAACACTTTCTGATGCTGCGACTTTGTAGTAGTCTCATCAAAATGTTGAAGGTCATCTCATGCCATTTAGCACAACCTAAGGATGCTCACCATATCATATTAGTATTTAATCTTGCTGCCAACCCCTTCAGCCACTGCTGAGCACCACGTTGTTCTGTTATAAAGATATAATGTCTTGGGCTATTTATTGTACAAGACACAAGGCACCACTTATGGGATTTAGTTCATTTATTAAGACCAGGTACATAAGAACGATTGCACATAACTATAAAGCTTGAAGACATCAGAGTAGTGTGTCTGTGCTCTGCTCAAAGCAAAAGTTAAACTAAGACTGGATCACATGACACACTTCGCTTCTAGTGATGTCACCCTGATATTCCTTAAAGGCACATTACAACATAAACCACTCTAATTGCACAGTGCCTTTCCTCAGAAGGGGTATAGGCAAGTCAGATAGCAGAAACTAAACAGTCACCTAAAATAGGTTGAAATCACCATTTGTAATGAACCATGTAACAATAAAAATGCTGAGAAATATTTTAAATAAAATGACACACACCTTTTGTTGAAGCAATTACTTTCAGACATTCACGATATTTTGAGCACCACAGAAGGTGATTTTCCACATAATTAACACCATTATTTAAAAGGAGCTGGCATATCTGATTCAAATTTGTCAGAACTGCTTGTACAGTATTGGCCTCATTCCCTGTGTTAGGGAGAGGAAATTTAGCCAGGGAGGGATTCCACTGTTGACGACTACTTTGTGGTAGCCACCAGACTGTGTGCACGTGTGGACAACAGGTGAAGACATGAGAAGGCTTGGCAGTGAAGCTTTGCAAGGTCAAGTAGCCTGCCAACACAATCTGTTCTCCCAACTGAAAAATCAGCATTTGGATGAGTTTGGCCTGGGATTGTGATTCGCATCATCAAATAATTCTGCAGAATGAGTAGTTGTGTCGAAAAATGTTTGAAAGACTGTAGTACAATTGAATCCAGACATAAGTTAGGCTTTAAAGAAAAAGACTACTATTTTCAAAGGCTTGCACATATTAACACATGCAAAACCGGCTAACAAAGCAGGACTAGTTTTAATTTTAGCTGTTCATGATAATTCAAAGAAAACCATCATAATCTTAACAACTCATGCTTGCATATCATAAAGCAAAGCAGGGAAAGACAGACGTCTGGTTTAAAGTAAGACATTAACTATTCAGTTATAGGAATTTCCAGAATATTATTCAAATTCAAGATTTTCAGGGATTTTTTTTTTACATTTTAAGAAGTATTCGTTCTTGTAAGCTTTCTATACCAATTGCATGCTGCGTAGAACCGCAAATGTTGCTCACATCACCCCTTGCCCCAGAGAAAAATCAAAGTGTCGCTTAAAGAATTTTGCAAGCCTTTAGAGCTTTACATTACTTCAGAAAAATAACAGTAGGTTTTTCTATTTAACAGTTTGACTACCATGAGCTGTTTCTTCTTCTTGCAGCCATTTGGCACTTGAAGTGAGTATTGTGTAAAATGTAGTTGGAATCTAACAAGGATGCATGATGTACATGTCATCTGTCCATTTGCAGAAATGTCAAGCTATTGAGAACTGAGAGGAAGCAAAGAACATGTCCCAAGTATACACATGTGAACAGTTTAGTGCTTGTGAATGACAGGCAGGCATTATTTTGGATTTGGTTTTGATACATTTATTATTATAAGATGTACATTTTGGGAGATGAAGTCCAAATAGAGTGTAAGGAAAATGGTGGCCTAATGCAGTGGAGTCAATTTTTAAAATTAACCATTATATAAACAGCTGAATCAAAATTCAAGGGACACATTTTACCAAATTATCTGTCTGTAATGGGAATATAAATTTCCAGAGGCACCAGGTAGTGAGAAAATTCATTGATTTTCTAGCATGATTAATTAGGCCTCTCTGTTACTCAGCAGTCAGACAATCTGGATAAAGAGAATTTAAATTAACGCAGAAAAGTATCTCAATTTCACCTCTTCTGCCAGTCTTGACCTGTCTTGCTGCATTCCAAAAAAAAATATTTTACCATCAGCTTACTCAGCGGGAGACACAAACTATCAGATTGGCAAAGCAGATGGATCCGTTGCTTCCACTTTCACTAGGATTCATTCTGAAAAGCTTCACTGGGGCTTGCATCTGTACTGAAATTGAGGCTTGACACTATGCCCAAAAAGGAAGGCCTGAGGTTAGCCCAAAGTTGAGGCTTGGCCTTCCTTAATATTTCAGGCAAGCTGCGTGTACTTGACGCTCCTCCATAGGCAGTCAAACTCTTCAGGGGGCTTGAGTTAGAGCCAATTGATTTTTTAGCAGTGATCCTCAGGTGAGGGGGGATGGGGGACAGGGATAGGGACAGGGCATAGAAGGGATTCTGTTTATGGCCTGCAGAGATACTGTGGAGCTAAAAGGATTAAGGGTGCATTGTGTATTATTCAACTGACAGAGACAAAAAAGAAAATGGAGCTAAAGTCGGCAGACATTCCAGACATCTCATTATAACTTCAGTGGGAGTACTCCAGAGTGGGGTAGAAACTAGGCGTGAACCTTGTTTTGCCAAGTTCTGTCTTAATACCAAGGTTTTTTGATTGGTGTTTTAGGGATAGCATTTCTGTCAAGCCCTTACAAGCCTGTTAATAAAAGGGGAAAGGACAGTGTGCACTGGACCCTCTTAGGGATCTGATAGAGGTCGGTGCCAGCGCTCCAATTAACAGTTATGGGGTCCACCTGAATGTCCAGGCCAGGATGGTAGCCTGGTTTCACCAAAACCTTTCCCATTAAATTGGGAAAATTTGTAAATTTTGAGGCAGTTACCTTTGTACGGGAACCAGTGAGACTTATTTGGCTTCATTCCAGGGAGGTCTGATACAAGATAGACCTGCGAGAGCTATGGACTGAGTGTCCCAAAAGTACCACTTAATGAACCTGAAAACTATTCAGCTTCACCTGACCCCAAAGACTCTGACTGGTAAGAGGTTAGAAGCAGGCAGGTCTGGGGGCTATGAGGACCAATGTTTATGAATTAGCATTTGGAGAAATTGTGAAAATGACTTTAATGACTGATCTTGAATTTTAGTTGGAAACCAAAGCCAAATGGGGAAATGAAGCTAAGGAAAACATTGATTTAAAAAATTGGCATCAGGCCTTTTGAAATTGCATTTTAGCAGCATGAGAGCCCAAGCTGAACTTGGTGCCCTCAATACATTAGTGTTCTAACATTAACAGTGATGTAAGGTTGATTAGTGCCTCACTAAGAGGCCTGGAGGTTTGTGTGGCTGAACATAAGCCACTTATTGTTAACACACAGCTATATATGTATCTCTAAGGTATAATCCTAATTAGGTGCGATTATCATGTAACCTTCTCTCAGACTCTTTCTGCAAACTCTGTCCCCTGAAGACTGTTATGTGTCTCTCTAGGTCATTATGTGGGTGGTACTGTTCTCCAGTACTAGATTAACCCTTTTTATGCTGAACATCCTTATACTACACCTCTGCCTTTATCTCGTCTTTACCCAATTTATTTGCAGAACAATTTATCTTTATTTGCTACCAATGATTGCTCATTAGACTTTTCTAATTTACTCATTAGATCCTCAATCTCTTTCTTAGAATATTCCTTATCCGCTTTTAAAGTCTGGATTTGCTTTTCCATACTGCACATCATACCTTTCATCTACTTCAGATTAGATCAAAATTTAAGAATTTCATTGCTCCTTTCATGATGAAGTTCCAACATTTCATTAGTTTTTAGTTAATTGTTAATTCTGCATTCAACCAGTTGATCTGATTCATCATCAATTAATTTTCCTGTTCCAGGCATTTTTCATTATACTTAACAGAGACTTCTGATACTTGAATTTCATCAGGTTCTAATTTTTCATCAGCAAACTCATCTTTCGTAAATGAAAGTTAGTTCCCCACACTTAATAATATTTCCTTGGCAGAGCCTAATTCCTCAGTGCGATCGTTCAGAGGTCATAGTTTTTAATTTTACTCCTGCTAGTTGTTTCTGAGCTCCTCACATTACTTTCTGAGAACTTTAACTTCCTATTGCAACTGTTCAACTTCTTCGTGATATTCTGCTATTCTTCCATCCTGCTGTTCAAATCAGTCTTCATTTCTTCATGCTGCTGATAGGTTATATACTCATTTCACATTTGATCTTAAAGAATGATTATTGTTCTTTCAATCATTTATTTTCTTGTTGGCCTCTTGCCAAATCACTCTGCATTTCAGTGCATTGCTTTGTCACTGCTGATAGTTCCAATACAGTTTTCTCTAAAGTGGTATTGAACATTTGTTTTAACTCCTCATGTTTATCCAAGGCCATGTATTGATTCTCCAAAGAGTCTTTCAGGGAAGTGCTTTCTTTTATGACCTTTTCTGCATGCTATTGTGCCATACTTCTTCCAACTTAGCTTTGAAATGAACATTTTTCTGCAGAGTTGTTTCATTTTATTTTTACAGGTTTTTTTGCTTTTGGGTTACAAGAGATAACTTTCCTTCATTCACAAGCATCTGCTCATTCTGCCACCTGCTGTTACAATTTGCATTTCTATCAGCATTTTCAAAAAGCTCTAATTTTAAGCCTTTTGGCTGCTTCTCAGCCTTTTCTCTCCTCTACGCAAAATCCTTCAACTCTTACACTTCATTGCAACATGGTTTGCCAACATCTTGTGTTTTGCTTGAGAATTGTCTCCTTCACCCAAGGTTTCCTTGCCCTTTTGGTGCTTTATTTGGGGTATTCAATACTTTTTTTAAGGTGTACACTCTACATAACTTTGAGTTTAAAATAATTGTCAAAAGGCTTTCAATATCTCACCAAATGTGGTTGAAGATTCATCAACACATTGTCTTATGATTAACTTGTTGGCATAGGTACAAGAATGTATTAACTTGCACTTCCTCCGATTTCCTACTTAATCCTGATAGACTCCTGTAATCTAAAAAGTTTCTTCTCCATGATGCCCAATGTTTCTCCTGGTTTGGGTTTTATATGAGCTCAAATTGGTCGATTAATTTTAAGTTCTATGCACAGCTGTTTTTAAGAACAGGGGAGTACAGCTTTAATTTGTCTTCTTCTCAGATGGTGCCGGAGCAACCATTTCTTCTCTCTTCTTCCCACCATTTTTTTCTCTCTTCTTTCCACACTTGTCAGATTTCAGTAGGCTCCTGCAGCTATCACGGGCCCGATTCTTTAAGTTAATCGATTCCGCAATGAATCTTCAACAAGCTGTTCGGGCCAGCTACTTCTTTTTTTAAACTGAAAAACTCAATTGGAAAGTAACTTTAGGCCCTAGCTGCCACTTAAAGCCTTTTCTTTTCATTCATTTGACACCCCTTGGTATGGCACCAACTCTGGACCCACCTGCAGCATTCCTCCAGCTGCACTGGTTAAACAATCGTTATGTTCTCCCTCCTTAGTGCCCTGATTATTTTTAGAGGGTTAATTCAGCCCTTTTCAGAATTTTGCGTACGTTTTTGTGATCTGGCATGTTCCTTTGATGTCGCATTCAATCAGGGTTAGTTTTTGCTCACCCTTTTGTGATCTGGCTAGGTCATTTGACTGTGTATTCGGTCACATTTTGCAATGGTCCTCCCGATGCTCTGGTAGAGTCCTTCAGCTACACAGTGGATTTTTCTTCGACCCTTCAGCATTCACGTCTGCATTGGAACTTATTTTTATACAATCTCTAGTTATGGCTTCAAATTAGATGCACTTCTCACAGGTCAGACCTCAGTTTCTGTAGTTTTTCATGTCTTGAGAATCTGGATTCCTTCTCTAGCTTCTTTGATTCTAGGTTTGTTCATTAGCTGCCTTGGGATCTCAGGGTTCTTCCCCTGCTGCAACCATGTTTAAAGATTGTTTAGTGCCTCACTAAGAGGTGAGCTATATATATACATAACTCCAAGGTATAGCCTTAACTAGGTAATATGATCATGTTAATGTCTCTCAGACCTTCTCTGCACCATTCTGTCCCCTGTTTACTGTCATTTGTCTCTTGCCATCATACTGCGGGTGGTACTGTTGTTCAGTCCCACAATAACACTTCTATACTACAAAGAGAAAATCAGTAAGGACACTGGCCAAGTTCAGAGTCACCTCAAGAGGCAGTGATGAATAGAAATGGCTGCAGCCCCATTTTCAGTTCTGGACAGAATAAGCTCTCAGTCATTGATGTGATCTTCACATAATTTGTCGGCATGAAGAAGTCAAGGAAGCAACAAAAAAGAACAGGCAGAAGGATGAAGATGACGAGAATGGCAATGACAAAGGTGTTAGGTAAGGAGACCAAAATCTTGGTCGAAGAAGTGGATTTTAATGAGGGACCTGAAGGAGAAGACACAAGTGGAAAGGCTGAGAGCTATTAGAAGGGAATAAAGAATATGGGTCAAGAATGTAGGTCATGGTGACTGAAGACATTATTGTCAGGGTAAAGAGCTGGAGGAGCATTGAGTTTGGAGGAGGGGTTATCTGAGGACTGGAGGACAGTATAGAGATGGAGTTAAACATGAGTACGGAAATCTTAAAATGGAGGAGTTGGAGAACTGAGAGCCAATGCAGGCCAGTCAGCAAGACCCGGGGTACAAACTGAGCTTGCTAATTGACAATGCAAGTGAGTTGATGCAAATACACTGAAAGGCACTGCACGCTCCAAATAGGCACATTCTAAAACAGAGGCTCCAGTGCATATTGAACTTTTTCCAGTAAAAATAGACATGGATATGATATTGGTCTGAAAGAAGAGATTGAAGAGCAAACAACAGTTGTAGACTATATTCTACTATGTTTCCATTTTATGATAAGCTGGTGGAGCCCAATCAGCACATTTAAAATTGTGACTATAACTGGGCCAGAACTATACCATTAAATTGAGCAGCGTTATTAACTCTCCATTTTAGGCTTGGTCTGGAAGGATGATTTACATCTTAAGTGGTTGAAGAAAACTAATGAAACAAGGGTGTTGAATATCTTTTAAATATACTGTTAAGAGCAAGTTCAATTTGACATGAAAAATAACCTATATTTGGAATAGCTGTCTGGTGAATTCTACTCTTACTAATTGATCTGGATAAATTGCTTCTAAGCCACATGCTTTAAGTGAAGGAACCTATAAAATACAGCAGGTTACTGTACTGATAGAAAGACAAAATCAATTCCGTAGCAATTAGGCTTCTTACTCAAATGATCACAAACTTACAGGACAAAAATTATTTCGGTCTTGTCAAAAGCTGAAGCACTCTAAAATATATTTTCAGCCTCTCCCAGGGTTTCATGGAGGAACAGAATGGCTGGGACAAATCAAAGGAAGGTATAACTAACAAAACGTATGTGAAGGAAGAAAACTTGGACAGGATTCTCTGGCCTTTCAGCCATGTGTTTCTCGATGGTGGGATCTTCTGGTCCTTCCATGGCACTTAACTTTTAATAACAGTGAGCAAAATGAAAAAGGAGGAGAGGAAATCCCTGGCAACAAAGGATGGGATAAAGACAGTCGAGAGAAATGATCTTAATTCAGGTAATTACCAAGTTAGGGTGGAGCTAACAAACAGCACAGAACAGAAAATATTGTTGGGAGTTGTAGAAAGGTCACCCAACTATAGTTGCAGTGTAAGGCAGAATATAAATAAGGAAGTTAGAGGTGCATATAATCATAGAAATATTAATCTTCATATCAAATGTATAAACTAAATCTTTAGCAATGATGTGGAAGACAATTTTGTGTCTTAGGTAGGTAGGTAGAAGAAGTTTGTAATGTTGCTAAAAAAAAGTAAGCCCGAGGTTTGAGGGAATTTTAGAATTCAGCAAAGGAGGACAAAGGAATTGATTAGAAAAAAAAGAATATGAGAGTAGACTCCAAATGTGATCTCACTAGTGCTTTATATAACTGAAGCATAATCTCCTTTCTTTTGTATTCAATTCCCCTTGCAAAAAGGATAACATCCCATTAGCTTTCCTAATTACTTGCTGTACCTGCATACTAGCCTTTTATGGTTTGTGCACTAGGACACCAAGATCCCTTTGTGCCTCAGAGCTCTGCAATCTCTCACCATTTAGATAATACCTTTCCCTTTTATTCTTGCTGCCAAAATGGACAATTTCACATTTGCCCACATTATACTTCATTTTCCAGATTTTTGCCCACTCAATTAACCTATCTATATCATTTTGTAGCCTCCTTATGTCCATTTCACAGCTTACTTTCCAACCTATCTTTGTGCCATCAACAAATCTCGCAACCATCCCTTCATCCAAGTCATTAATATAAATTGTAAACAGTTGAGGTGCTAGCACTTATCCCCGTGGCACACACCACTTGTTACAACTTAAGCAGAGTCAATATGAATTTATTGGCATTCACACATCCTTGTGTTCACAGTATTTTGGAATCTGAGCTCTGTCTGAAGGGATATCAAGTAGCCAGCATTCTAACTCTTACTGTTATCAGAGACTTGGAAGAGCAACCCAATGGTACTACTAGTGACTCAGACCACATTCCAGTGCGGGCTTGTGAGAGCAGAGAAAAGGAAGTCATAGGGTGCGGTTTTCTGGCCGTGCTCGCCCCAAGACAGAAAATCTCGCCCAAGGTCAATGGATCTTTGCATGGTCTGTGTCCCGGCCACTACAATTCCCCTGGCGGGCAGGACGGGAAAATTCCGCCCATAATGTTGAGGTGAGGACGAGTAGTAAGAGTGTAGTCTGAACAACAACAGAAATCAGATGCCTGATTATCACAACAGGGCAGGGTTACAAGTTTACAGAGTTATTGGATTTCACAAATTAATGTTTCAATCAATGGGGCCATGTTTTCTTATGTTTCCCAACAAAAAAGTCTCCTCAGCTACTTAAAAGCTACCATTCCTTTTACTTATATATTGTTTGCAACAACACGCAAAAGATCCTGCAGATCAATGCAGTATATCTTGGATGATGTATTTCATCCTTCAAATTTCAACATCCCTCTTCAGGCAATAAAATCATATCAATGAGTAACTTGTAGAGAAGGAACCTGATCCCATGGCTAATGACCCAACAGACAACAGAAACAGTGAAACACATGCCTTTACACAATTGGTCATCAAGAGAGATATTGTGGTCTCTAAGGTATGTTTATTGCTGCTTGGATAGTCAAGATGTCAGTCTTGTATACTCTGGGTCATGCGACATGCATAGTTTTGGCCAGCTATACTCTTTACAACACTTTCAAACTAAACAAATTCCAGGCTCACATATTCCTGCAATTACAGCTCTGCCTACTTTGGGGTCAGAAGTACATGGATGAGAGCATTACTATGGCAACAGGCATCAGAATACATCTCATCATAGTCTTCACAGATTTATGTTTGCAACAGTCTAACTTGTACACCATTGCCTTGTCTTCTTCCCCTTGCCAAAAAAATGAAGGATTAATTCTTCAATCCACTATCCATGCTAGAATAAGACATCACATCAGTTTTATTTGTATGACATCAGCAACCCTCTCTACCCTATCTGCCAGGTTTCCTTTACAATCTTTCACTGCCCGCCCACTTTCCTTCAGCTTGTAGGAAATGCTAGTACATGGGATGGCACAGAGGCACAGTGGTTAGCACTACTGCCTCACAGGGCCAGAGACCCGGGTTCAATTCTCGCTTGTGTCACTGTCTGTGCAGAGTCTGCACATTCTCCCCGTGTTTGCGTGGGTTTCCTCTGGGTGCTCGGGTTTCTTCCCACAGTCCAAAAGGCGCATTGGTTAGGTGCATTGGCCATGCTAAATTCTCTCCGTGTACCCAAACTGGTGCCGAAGTGTGGCGACTAGGGGATTTTCACAGTAACTTCATTGCAGTGTTAATGTAAGCCTACTTGTGACACTAATAAATAAACTTTAAAAACTTTAATAATATTCATTAAGTATGGACCATTCATTAGAAGAGATGATCGTGAATATTGTGAGCAGGGAGTGTATCAGAAGCATTGTGATTAGTGAGGCAGATGGGTCAACTCCACAGGTGTTTGGTCACCCTATCTTCTGAATATCTTCTCACTGAAATCTCTGCCTGTACACACTCTTTAGAAATATGCTGTGCTACTTCAAGCTGACACTTGTATCTCTCTACTGACAATAACTACTAACCTTTAACGTTTTCTTCCCTTACCAGGTCCATTGAATAGAGGACCCTGTTGGAGCAGAGAAGAGAGGATATTCTTTGAGAGTGCACAATATCATTCAACCTTACTCTTGCCAATTCAGAAATTGAACGTAGAGAGGTCTGGAATGGGAGGGTCACAGCTACTATTATGCCGCAACGAGGACAAGGGAATAGGACGGCCAGAAACCACCTTATCAAAAAATGAGACCACATCCTGACCTTGCATCGATGCTGACCGAGTGTCCAGCATATAGAAGAAGACTGTTCGCTGCACAAAAATGCTACTTAGTACGCTGGGCTACCTGCTATCGACATGGACAGCATGGAGGTATCCAGCTCCAATTTGTGTGAGGTATTCCAGAGAGAAAATGGACAGGGACAATGTAGGCAATCATGGAGCATATGGTCAGTTTTATAATTCAACACTGGGGCTCACAGTAATGGAACATCTGGGTAACATTCTGGTCAATCAGTCCGGTGTCTGATAGCTTTGATGGAAATTAGACTGTGTTCATTTACGCTCTGGATTCTGACATTTCCCAAGGCTTGAAATGGACCCTGTGGAGGCTGTACATTGGAATCCAGAACTCATGGATACTCATCTGAATTGAAGGATTTTTAGAGGAGGAATTGGTGCTTTCAATAAAAAGAAATTACTATGGGATAAATTTCTGCTCATGATCTCGTAGACAAAATAATCAGCAGTCATATTAATTCAGGTGACTTTTATCCATCCTGATACATCACCTGTACAGAATCCAATCATTGAATCATGGAATCCCTATTGTGCAGAAGGAGGTCATTTGGCTATTTGAGCCTGCACTGACAATAATCCCACCCAGGCCCTCTCCCTTATTTACCCTGCTAATCCTCTGACAATAAGGGGCAACTTAACCCACACATCTTTGGACAATGGGAGGAAACCGGAGCATCTGAACGAAACCCACGAAGACAAGGAGAGAATGTGCAAACTCTACATGGAAATTACCCAAGGCCGGAATTGAACCAGGGTCCCTGGCACTGTGGGGCTGCCCCAGTAATAATGAGTAAAACATTTAAATATGGGTCTTTCAGTTGTTGAAAACCTTTCCCCAAGTTGAAATGTGGGAATTGAAGGGAATGGAAAGTGAAAGCAAGATATATGAGTGGCCAACCCAAATTCATTGGTTTCTAAGTGGGCAGGTTAGGTTAAAATAGTTGCACACTGCTCCTGAATGAATGACTGCCAATGGTGAAGGAGAGGGACCAAAGAGTGAGGGAGATGCCTGTTGTTACAGATATTGTAATGTGCTTTCCTGTGGGCGATATCAATGTTCACAACCTCACTGATGTATGCATCATAAGAACATAAGAATGAGGAGCAAGAGTAGGCCAACTGGCCCCTCGAGCCTGCTCCGCCATTCAATAAGATCATGGCTGATCTTTTTGTGGACCCAGCCTCACTTACCCGCCTGCTCACCATAACACTTAATTCCTTTACTTTTCAAAAATTTATCTGTCCATGCCTTAAAAACATTCAATGAGGTAGCCTCAACTGCTTCACTGGGCAGGGAATTCCACAGATTCACAACCCTTTGTGTGAAGAAGTTCCTCCTCAACTCAGTCCTAAATCTGCTTCCCCTTATTTTGAGGCTATGCCCCCTAGTTCTAGTTTCACCCGTCAGTGGAAACAACTTCCCTGCTTCTATCTTCCCTATTCCCTTCATAATCTTATTTGTTTCTATAAGATCTCCCCTCATTCTTCTGAATTCCAATGAGTATAGCCCCAGTCTACTCAGTCTCTCCTCATAAGCCAACCCTCTCAACTCCGGAATCAACCTAGTGAATCTCCTCTGCACCCCCTCCAGTGCCAGTATATCCTTTCTCAAGTAATGAGACCAAAAGTGTACACAGTACTCCAGGTGTGGCCTCACCAGCATGTTATACAGCTGCAACATAATCTCACTGTTATAAAAATCCATCCCTCGAGCAATGGAGGACAAAATTCCATTTGCCTTCTTAATTGCCTGCTGCACCTGCAAACCAACTCCTTGAGATTCTTGCACAAGGACGCCCAGGTCCCTCTGCACAGCAGCATGTTGCAATTTTTTACCATTTAAATAATCGTCCATTTTGCTGTTATTTCTACCAAAATGGATGACCTCACATTTGCCAACGTTGCACTCCATCTGCCAGACCCTCGCCCACTCACTTAGATTATCTATATCCCTTTGCAGACTTTCAGCGTCCTCTGCACACTTTGCTGTTCCACCCATCTTAGTGTCATCTGCAAATTTTGACACACTAAACTTGGTCCCCAACTCCAAATCATCTATGTAAATCGTAAACAATTGCGGTCCCAATACTGATCCCTGAGGTACACCACTAGTCACTGATCGCCAACCAGAAAAACACTCATTTACCCCCACTCTTTGCTTTCTGTTAGTAAACCAATAAAAATGGCCTAAAACCCTAAGCATGGGGCCCGATTTTACCATTTTCCTTCTAAGTGCTGAATCTGGGTGCAATTCAGATCTGACTTGGAAATCTGTTCTCAGGTGCCTCCATTAGCACTTAGCCTGAAAAAAAAATCGCGGGTCTGAATCACGCTGTGGGCAGGGCTTAGCACACTCAAAATGATCGGAGCTCTGAACTGCACATGCGCAGTTAGAAAAAAATTTGAAAAAGCGCGCCCATGTCAGATCACTCACGGGCCGCAGAAAGTGGAGAAAGCAGCCCGGGAGTGAAAAGCAGGAGTGATGGCCCCCACACACATCACTGTCCCCCTTATCCACCCCACCCCCCGCTACCCAGATCGATTGCGGCCCCCTGCCCCCTTCCCCCCTACCGATCACCCGCAGAGTGGCAGCAGACCCCCCCTGTCCCCCATCCCCCCCCACCAGAGATCCATCGGGCCTCACTCCCCCCCCCTCTCTGAGAATGATCTGGCCTCCCTCCCCTCCGCACACCTCCCCGCAGAGGTACATCTGACCCTCCCTCCCCCCCCCCAACCAAACAGCAATTGGGCCTCCCTCCCCCTCCCTCACCAGAGAATGATCTGACCCGCCTCCTCCTCCCTCCCTTCCTCCCTCCACCACCAATCTGAGTCAGAGAGCCGTTGGAAGCTCTGAACTTACCTCTTCAGCAGCTGGAGCGCCCAAAACAGACTTTTATTCAGCATGTCCATTTCGGCGCGATTCCGGTTTGGCGAACACAGTGGTAAAGGGGGAAATGTTGATAAAGTTGGGCAGGCAGTTCATTAATTCAATTTAAATGCATGCAAACGCATTTAAATCGCCGTTCCGCCTGTTTCGGGCATGAATCAGATTGCGGCCATTCCCAGGCCTCGGTAAAGTGGGCATCTGCACTGACGCGGGTGCAGATCACATTAATGGCCTCGCGCCCGACTTTACCACGTTTTCGCGCCCGTGGTAAAATCGGGCCCATAGTGTCAACGAGAGAGAGTGGAAACTTGCAGGAATGTTTGGGAGCATGGTTAAAAAGAAGTATTCTCCATTGAAAATGACGCTTCAAAACTCAACAGTAGATCTTTGGAATGACAAATGTGTTTGTGTGGTTAGTTGTATTGTTAGCTATCATTTCTTAACGAGGGGAATAGGTAGGAAAGATTTGTTTAAAAGAATGACATTAACAGCATCAACTAATTATTCAAGGTTAAGAATTCAATGCAACTGAAGGACACACATGTTTCTTTTTCTCCCAAGTAATAATAATTTGTACTTACTTGCACTTCAAATAAAAATATAAACCTCACGAATCCATACAAAATCATTGTCAGGTCCACCCATGTTAGGTTAAATACATCATCCATCAGTGGCTGCAGTCAACTGACCTAATTCTCTTGACAATAACATTTCAGCGTCAAATGCTGTTCTATGTTTGGCACCTAACTTAAAATAAAATCATCTACAAGTTGTAGTGGTCAACTGGGACTGACAGGGCATTGGAGAATATTGATTATTTGAACATCTGCCATATTCTGCTTTCATTTTGATTATGTGAAAGTGTGTGAATCAGAAATACAACAAACATAGAACATAGAACATAGAACATTACAGCGCAGAACAGGCCCTTCGGCCCACGATGTTGCACCGACCAGTTAAAAAAAAACCAATGCTTTCGAGGTCACACTTTTCAAACAATGTCTATGTAATGTTGGTGGTGCGTAAATATAGACCAGATACTAGTTCCCACACATGCTTTGATTATATTCCTTTATTGATCTGGGCACATTTTCTTTGAGGATTTTGGGGTGGGAAGCTTTAAAATAAACTTGCGTCTGATAGTCGTGTCCCAAATTTTGGACTTCAACCTTGTGTACCTAGTAAACATCAATCAGTTAAATTGGATTGTTGTTTTTAAGCATATTTCACCCAAAATCTGTAACCTGATGCAAAAGATCATTGAAGTCTAAGCAGAAATTACTTTAATGTGAATCTAGTTTCCACAATTGTATGCACTAGTTTAAAAACTCAGGCTGAAAGCCACACTCACAATAGTGATCACACTCCCAGGATGGATGAATCACCATTGGGAGTTTCCACCAACTACACTCACTTGCAGGCTTTCCACAAAGCTCTAAAAAATTAAGCTAAATCTTTTTTGGCACAAGGACACTTAAATATACATTTTAAAAGCTTTTCTGTTAAGTGCACTGAGAAACTGAACTACTTACTATCCTACTATAGCGCAATGGTTCTGCATATATTTGAAATGTCAGTTTCAAATAAGGACAAGGGTGAGAGAGAACTGAAACCCGAATTCTCTTCTGATCCTATCTGTAATCGATGTATTTTGAAAAGGAGGATGTGCATGTTTCTTAATACCTGAGAGTGTGGCCAATTTGAATAAGCAAGCTTCCACGCGTTTAAATAAGGATGATTATTTATTCATGTATTTATCCCAAAAGTTTAATGTTACACTCACCTGGCACTCACACACACACACACACACACACACATTCAAGTTAAGATACAGTTAAAGAGAATACTGCACTTTTACAAGTTGTAAGTAAAAGAATTGTTCATATTTTGTGTGTTTTGCTCATCTTTGGAAGAATATACATCTCAAGCTTGGTGGAGGAGGTGTTTACTCTCCTGGGGATAGTCTAGGTGGGTTCAATAGGTGGAGTTCTAGTTTAGGATTAATGCAAGACACCCTCAAAGAGATGGATGGGACTTTCTAGCTGCACTCACCCCAAAACTAACACCCAAGGTCAACAGACCTTGCCATGGTCCGCCCCACGCCTGCTAGGATTCCTGTGGCCGGTGGAACGGGAAAATTTTCCCCATAGTTTTTCAGCAGGTCATGAAATTAGTGACTTGCAGTCTTACCAAGAGGTCAAGTTTCTGCACTGGTGAACTTGAAAGAGAAGAGGGTGAAAGACCTGACAATGTTGCCATCTCCAGTTTTAAGCCAGACATTTTGCTGTCTTTGTGGCTGTTGTGTTTTGCTGTGCGGTTTGCAGCCTTACTGATTTCTCCCTTCTTCTTGGGGTAATAAGATTCATCATCTGAAGACATTTTTGATCAGGTCATCATATGATTGAGATACATCAATTGTTCACCCAGAATGGTTTGAAGTTCAAAGCCATTGTTATAGGATGGGAGATAGATGGTGGCCATTCACACCTATTTACTGTCACAGACAGTATTTTTGTGTTTTCTTATAGCCTGTGATCTGTTTGTTTTGTAAGTGAATAGTGTGTGTTTTCTTACTCTGAGCGATTTTCCCAATTTAAATAATTTCAGCAGCTAGCTTTCAGTAAATTTAAATATAAGGAAGGCTATATATTATTCCACATTTGCTCAGGATATTTAAAGCAACAACTCACTCAACTCACCCATACTATCACTTACTTTCGACAGCAAAAGGAATATGTGGCAACCTGGGCACCCCATCCAAACAGCTACCATCTGGGCCAGCTGTGACAGAGACTGTGGGTCACACATTGGGCTCCTCAATCACCTAAGCATTCAGTCTTAGTGTGGAAGTAAATCATCCTCAATCTTGAGGGGCTGCCTAAGAAGAAAATAAGATACTATCATGCACTCAAAGATCAGATACAAATGAAGAACAGAAATACAATTACAATTATGATTGTCCCAGTCTCTTTTGTGGAAGGCCTATAGTTTCTTAGATGAGTTGATGCTTTGATTGAAGTGCAGGCCTTATAAAACAGAAGGTTCTCTGTAAACTGCAACTGCTCTCATAATTTAATCTCCAAGAGGTTGATTCTTGGGTGACCTTGAAGTTGGAACAAGTGAGAGGGAAACTTTCTCCGCTATTCAGGGTATGAGTGTTTATTACCTTACCACTTAGTTGATGGTGCAGCTGGTTCAATAGTTGTCTGATGGATTTCATTGGAAATACTGCAGAACAGCTTCTTGCTGCTTAAAAGAAGGCAAAGAACATGGCTGTCTCACCCCTGACCTGTTACAAGTCAAAAGTCCTTTTCGAAATAAAGTGGGTGGCCAGATCAAATATACACCCAGAATCTGAATGATCTATTCAATTTAAAATTATATTTTTGAATTTGTTTCAGAAAAAGGCATTGAGTCAACATCAGTCTTAAAGTTCCTTTTGTTGTCTATTGAGACAGAGGAGTGCTTCAATCCATCAGAAAATTAAGGTGATCCTTGGGCAACTATTTTTGTAGCCTTTTGTCATTTTAGAAAATATAATGTATTGACTGAAATCCCATAATATACTAGAGCATGACATTAAGATAAACTGGTTTCTGCAGTTTGCTTTATTAACCAACAATACAGTGGGGCTATGAGTCCATTGATCTTGAGTTTTGGATAAGTCCACAAACAAAAGGAGGTGTGAATTCCACAAAGGATTTTGCCTTGGCATGTGAATTTGAAGGACCCACTCCAGCCATGGTCATTCAATTAGGAACTTTCCTGACATTTACGATACTTATGACTATATGCAAACATTGCAAAAGTCACCTGATCCTTGGCAGCCATCAGAGCACTCTTTTTATGTCCATTTTATTAGAACTCAAAATGCAGATCCAGAAAATTCTATACTGAATATGAAATAAAAACAGAAAGTGCTGGAAAAACCCTGGTCTGGTGGGATCTATGGAGAGAGAAACAGAGTCAATGTTTTGAGTTCATTATAATTCTTCTTTGGAACAGGTTATGAAGTTATGAATATGATATGGGCGGCACAGTGCCAGGGTCCCAGGTTCAATTCCAGCCTCAAGTGACTGTGTGGAGTTTGCATGTTCTCCCCGTGTCAGTGTGAGTTTCCTCTGGGTGATCCTGTTTCTTCCCACAGTCCAAAGACTTGCAGGGTAGGTGGATTAGCCATGGCAAATTGCCCCTTAGTATCAGGGGGATGAGCAAGGTAAACATGTGAGGTTACGGGACAGGGCCTAAATGGAATTGTTGTTGGTGCAGTCTCGATGAGCCAAATGGCCTCCCTCTGCACTTTAGTGATTCTATGATTCTATGATACACCTTTACTGGGCATTGAACCAGAGGAACAGGTTACTGGGTTTGACCGTTTCCATAATTTAAAATTAGGTTACTCACAGATGATGGGTTGATGCTATGATTAAGACTGCTTTTTTTGTGATAAACCTATCTTCTGCTATATTAATCTGTTATGGTTCAGGTTAGAAACTCCAAAGTGTTTTATGAAGCCCACTTGAATCATAAGTTTTGCATCTTGAATTTGGCTAGGATAAGCATGATATGTTCCACTTCATGTGTGATTCAGAAGACCCACTAGGCAGCTTTTATCAAACAAAGTTTAGTTAAGAATATAGTTAACATGTATAGTAAGAAAATTAGCAAGAACTTTTATCAATTACAAACAAGAACCAAACAATCAAGATAATGTATAACCCTTAACAAAGATATCTAATGTGTTCCAATCAAACCAAACTCCATCGACAAAAGACCCTTTTCACAGGTTTAACACAGCACAGACTAATGCTCACGTGATACTGGAATTCAGCCATTAGCTGAATTCTGCAATCAAATGCTCTTGAGACTCAAAACAGTTTGAAGACAAGATAGCTTCCCAAAACACCAGACTCTGGTCCAGCCCCCAACAACAGCAGATTTTCACCCTTCAGGAAAACAAGATATTGTTTTCAGCTAACCAACAGAATTTTCTAAACAACAGGGAGAGAGGGAAAACACTTCTTTTTAGCTTGGTGCCCCTTCTAAAACTAAAACTCAAACCTGCAGCTCAGAACTGAAAATGAAAAAAACTGTCCAAAAACACATGACCATCCTCCTAACAATGCAGGATCGTAAAACTAATCCCACACGAACAACCCCATTTAAGCCACTTAAGTAGCAATAAAAGGACTCATTGTAGTCAGCCTGGCAACATAATGATATCAGCTAAAGCTTTGAGCTGAGAAACACTAACTGTGAGAGCTGCAGAGGTCAGGATTTTTAAAAATATCTCTTAAAGGTACACTAATGTCATAAATCAAACTGCACCGAATGACCGCTCTTAAGTATATCAAAGAATATTCATTATAGTGATTTTTAAAAATTAAAGTATGCATTAAAACACTGTTTGATTGCACTGGCTATTGGCAGATTTTGTGTTTTTTTTCATTCATGGGACATGGGCATCGCTGGCTGGCCAGCATTTATTGCCCATCTGTTGTACCATACAACCTGCAAGATTGCCAATGTCCCCGACTAAGCACAGATAGCTAGAGGGTCACTGTAGGGACTGGAGTGCCTGATCGACCATTTAATCACATTTTAGTTCAATGTTTATCTTTCATTTATGCTTTGTTTCTGTTTCAGGCGGTCCCCCTTTAAGAGGCTGCCCTTTTTGCTTTGTCCCTCAATTTGTTTAACTTAGTTTAATTTGTTTAGCCAAAAAGAATGGCAGCTTTGAGGTGCAGACAGCAACATGGGAGCCACACACACTAACACCACAATCATGCTGATGAAGTGGTTCCGTGAACTTTGTGTGTTGTTCACTGTAAACTGTATGGAATCAGGGAAGACTTGAATTGTCACACCCCCCCCAAAAAAAAATGCGCCACTCAATTTCTAGTCCTTTTCTATTTTTATTTCATGCTTCTAGTATTTGTAGGCTTTCTCCTTATTTATTCCCTGAAACACCTTGTCAAGTTGAGGGAATTAGCTCAAATGGTAGGGCACTCGCTTAGCATATGAGAGGTAGTGGGATCGATGCCCACATTCTGGGCAGCGCACTGCTTAGCACTACTGCCTCTCAGCGCCAAAATGTGTAGGTTAGGGAGATTCATGGGGTAAATGCAAGAGAATGGGGAAGGAGGTGGGCCTGTGTAAGATCCTCTGTCAGTAGACTTGATGGGCTGAATGGGCTCCTTCTGCACTATAGGGAATCTATGACCTAATTGTAGACGCATCAGAAAATGCTACAGCGACAGGCAGGGTTAAAAACTCTTGATTTTTTTAATTTATGGTATAGAATCAATTGAATAAATTAAGTTAATTAAATTAACTGAAGGAATACTCTAGGTCAATGATCCATTGGGGCTATTGATCCTCTTTTACGTTTCCATCTTTAATGTCTGCTTCCCTCTCGGCTATAGTTAATGGTTCAGTCTAATGAGATATGAGGCAATTGACACCTGATATCCAATGCTTTCGCTTTAACTTCCCATTTAATTTTCTCTTCTTTTAGTTTTCCATTTTCATTTTTAAAAGCAATCTACAACACAGTAACAGCTCAATGTTCTTCCTGGTGGATGAAAATTTAATGAGCCACCTGAGAACTAATGTGGTGAAAAGTGCCTTTTGGAGCAGGCTTTTCCCCACATAACAACAGTGACACTTCCTCGAAAGTATTCTGACGTAAAATGTGTTGGGGCATCCTGCATTTCTGGGGAAAATTATGCAAAGTACAGGGTGTGGAAAACCTTACTGCATTAAGATAATTTTCCAATACTTAATGTGACCTCGAGTCACCAGTTGTACAAGCCTCCAGTGAAAATGGCGCAGCTGACACATCAAAAAGAGCAGCATGATCCTGATGCACTGTTGAAAGTGGACGCAAACGCTCGAATTTCAAAACCACCTCCTCCACACAATCAAGAAATGTTCCTTCCCATACCTATGTCATGATAGAACATACCCATAAATCTTCAAGGGAATGCACTAGTTCATAGCTCTTGAATATTTCTGCAGTCGCTCTGCAAATGTAGGCTTAGTGCGGCTTGATATTTGGAAATAGTGCGGGTTGGTGTTTTCTTAATATCTTGAGTGTACCAGCCCACAGGGTCACACAGCATGGAAAAAGGGCAGGACTTTCATTCCAATACTGTATTTAAAGGTTATGGGGAGGACAATAACTCCTCCAGCAACGTTTTCTGTTCTTTACACCATGGTCCATGCCATTTCCAAATCACGCCACTCTCACATCTGGATCATGAAACAGCATCTCCTATTCAAAAAGGATGTCAGGAGTTTAGCTGCTCAAGAACCCATCCATTGACTGCGCTGTAAGCTTAATTTCTTTTCATTTTTGCTAATCATTCACCTTCAGTCTTGGTAAAGGCTGTTAATTGGTTAAATTGCCTCTCAAACCTTTTGCTGGATTCTGAAATATTCCTTTAAATGTTCCTATTCCTTTAAATTTCACAGCATCTTCCACCCCCTGACCAGAACTTTATGTTCAAAGTTCGGGTTCGTGATCAACCCAACTGAATTGTGTCAAATGCCATCGGGTGTGCTTCCTGGTGACATTGTGCACACGAGCTATTTTGAGGTCAGCGGCCACGCACAATTTGATGGACGCCCACCAACAATTAAAGGCCCAACCAAGGCTATTACCAAGCCAATGAACAACAGTTTTATGCTGCCTTTGCAATTTTCAGCCCATCTCATGGGTAAAATGAGAAAAGCAAATCATGTTTTTATCATTTCCTCATCCAAAAGTGGGACATAAGACCCCAGGAGCAGCTGCACTTTCTCTGCCACTGTGAGTTTATCACTGTGTGAGTACAGAGTGTTCCCTGAGCTTCTTTGAACTTTATTAGCTTTTTGAGTCTGTCTTTCAGTATTTCAGGACCCCATCTTCCCTGGAAGATTTTCCTGAGAATTGCAACACAGTGATCCCTCATTTGCAAAGCACTGGTCCTCTGACATCTGATCTAATGGGGACAGTGTATTTTGCTGCTGGGACCTCCTCTGAAGAGGAGGAGGGAGAGGATTTTGATTTGATTTGATTTATATTCCTTATGCACCTATGTCTGTGTGGCCAAATTCCCCTCCAATTCAATTTTCAAGTTAGCTGACGGACACCATCGGATCTCAAACAATGACGGGACAGAGCACAGGAATGAGATGGAGAATCTGGTGAACTGGTGCGGCAACAATAATCTCTCCCTCAATGTCAGCAAAATGAAGGAGATTGTCATCGACTTCAGGAAGCCTAAAAGAGAACATGCCCCTGTCTAATCAACGGGGATGAAGTAGAAAGAGCTTCAAGTTTTTAGGTGTCCAGATCACCAATAACCTGTCCTGGTCCCCCATGCCGACACTATAGTTAAGAAAGCCCGCCAACCCCTCTACTCTCTCAGACAACTAAGGAAATTTGGCATGTCAGCTACGACTCTCACCAACTTTTGTAGATGCACCATAGAAAGCATTCTTTCTGGTTGTATCACAGCTTGGTATGGCTCCTGCTCTGCCCAAGATTGCAAGGAACTACAAAAGGTTGTGAATGTAGCCCAACCCATCACGCAAACCAGCCTCCCATCCATTGACTCTATCTACATTTCCCGCTGCCTCGGCAAAGCAGCCAGCATAATTAAGGACCCCACACACCCCGGACATTCTCTCTTCCACCTTCTGTTGGGAAAAAGATACAAAAGTCTGAGGCCACGTACCAACCGACTTAAGAACAGCTTCTTCCCTGCTGATGTCAGACTTTTGAATGGACTTACCTTGCATTAAGTTAATCTTTCTCTACACTATGACTGTAACACTACATTCTGCTGTCTCTCGTTTCCTTCTCTATGAACGGTATGCTTTGTCTGTATAGCGCGCAAGAAACAATACTTTTCACTGTATGCTAATACATGTGACAATAATAAATCAAATCAAATCAAAATCCAAATGTCTGGGCTCCAGTGCTACAGGAGGCACCGCCTCTCCAGAGACACAGTGACAGCAACATGTCACATGATTACCTCCAAGTGTGTGCAGACATCCCATGCCAGTGGCTATGAAGGTCGCAGAGGTCCTCAACTTCCATGGATTCTGTTCTTTTCAGCACTCAGTGAGGGATCTGTGCACCATGTCCAAACACAGTTGCATAAAGCTGCTGACTGATGCCAACTTTAGACACATCCGCACATTCATCAAACTACCAGACAGGTGAAGCCAGCCAGGCGGAGAGAGCACGAGACTTCACTGTGATGGCTGAGTTTCCCCATATCCGGGGGGGGGGGGGGTAATAGATTGCAGTCATGTGACCATCAAAGCACCGGCAAATGAACCAGGAGCTTTTATAAACAGAACAGGGTCCCACTCATTGAATATTTGGATCATCTGTGACCAGCAGACACAGATTGTCCAAGTTTATACCCAATACCCTGGGAGCTCACATGATACTTACATCTTGCCAAGGTGCCAAGGCTGTTTGTGGCTCCTGCACAATTGAATGGATGGCTCCTGGGGGATAGCCTCCTTGAAAAGGAATTTGACAACCTCATTCAGTGACACAAGAAGTGAGGCTGAGGAGGTACAATGGGAGTCATGTCTCCACCAGTGTAGTGGTGGAGAGGACCAGCTGGCTGCTTTTCCAAGGCAGCGGGAAGTGTAGACAGTGTCAATGGATGGGAGGCTGGTTTGAGTGATGGACTGGGCTTCATTCACGACCCTTTGTAGTTTCTTGCAGTCTTGGACAGAGCTGGAGCCATACCAAGTTGTGTCAGTTCTGATCGTCACATTATCAGAAGGATGTGGTTGCACTGAAGGGGTTGCAGAGGAGACTCACCAGGATGCTGCCTGGGATGGAAAATTTAAGTTATGAAGAAAGGTTGCATAAGCTTGGGTTGTTGGGTTGTTTTCGTTGGAGCAGAGAAGACTGAGGGGGCGACCTGATCGAGATGTACAAGGCTATGAGAGACATGGAGAGAGTGGATAAGGAGCAGCTGTTCGCCTTAACTGAAGGGTTAGTCGCAAGGGGACATAGGTTCAAGGTGAGGGGCAGGAGGTTTAGGGTGGTAGTGAGGAAAAGCTTTTTTACCCAGAGGGTGGTGACAGTCTGGGATGCACTGCCTGGGAAGGTGGTGGAGACGGGTTGCCTCACATTCTTTAAAAAGTATCTGGATGAGCATTTGGCACATTTGTAACATTCAGGGCTTTGGGCCAAGTGCTGGCAGATGGGATTAGGTGGGAGTTCAGGTGTTTCTAATGTGTTGATGCAGACTCGATGGTCTGAAGGGCCTCTTCTGCGCAGTATGATTCTATGATTCTATGATTAGTTGTTACAATCAAGGTCACTACATCTATGAGTGTCTTTTCCATCTGTTCCATCCAAGGTGCTACAGAGGGATATCAGTAACATCAGTCAGTTGGCATTCTGTTCTTATTTGTTTTAAACATGCGATTGGTGTCATGTTTACTGGACCAAATGTTTTTTCCACGGATATCTGGAAGCAGCAGGATTGTGCGCTGGGATTCACAGAGATTTACAGTTGCCCCCATCCCTAAGGCATCATTAGCTGCACCCACATTGCTCTGTGTTTGTTCACTGCTCTCATGAAGTGGAAATCCATCCATCCATCCCCCTCACACCAGATGCCCCAGGCAGGACAGTGCTTTCACAGAGGAGGTGAATCTGGATGAGTACAGCCAGACACTATGAGCCTCAATCAGGGCACTATTAGGTTGCCTCCTTTGGAGTGGACTGAAGTCCAACCTTGCATTCGTTTAATGACTGTAATCGTTTTGGTTTCTGCAATGCCTGAACCTCTCAGCTGTAATATATCAAAGTCTTTGGAGCATTTTGCATAAACCTTTTAGCCATGGCTCCTTTGCAGTTGGATCCTTGTGATCTTTGTGTATTTCTGAGAGGAACAAACACAATCTACATCTGGCCCCAATGGATTTTTACAAGAATGTGCACCATAGTTTAAGGTGCCCAAATCCTTCAGTTGGAATTTAAGTTTTCCTAACATCTCTCAGCTGAGCCTTGCTTCCCATATCCTGAAGCAGAAACTAATAGGGTGCCCTTCAATTGGCCCAAATGTGCAGTAGTTGACTCTTCCTGCAAGCCCTCCAAACCCTCCCCCGTGATTTTTATCCTAGGTTATTTTTCAACTGTGTTGTTCCATCAGCTGGAAAAATGGTGCTGCTCCAGGTCCAATCTGAGACTTTCAGTCACCCCTTGTAACTATCCAAGTCCCTGAGATCATCCTGGAAGAGTACCATGTGCAGGTTTTCCTCCCGCCCGCCGATCACCCTCCTTCCTCTCCCTCTGATCCTGAAGCCCATCGTGATTCTTGCAGATATCCCTATTCTCCCCACTGTTTTCAGTTGATGTCCCAATGCCCATGTCGACCGGACCCCTCTCATTTTGAGGTTCTATGAACTACCCCATCATGAGACCATCAAATGCCCCCTCCTTATTACCAGTTCCCCATTTACAAATTGCAGCTGACTCCCCTGACTGCGGCAATGCCATCTGTGGCCCAGTATCAAGCCATCAATGTCCAAATGTGTGAGGGACTGACCACGCCCTGCACATCATGCTGACACAGGATGGACAGGCTGTTCCCGTTCCCTGAATAGCACAGGACATGTGTACCAGGCACAGTCTTGTAGCATTGTGCACACTGCCCCAGGACTTCCTTTGCTTTCTGGACCCCATCCTATGATGCACACTGCTCCAGGACTGTCTCACACTTACGCCCCTCTTCCTGATCACCCCTCCCCAATATCAGTCATCGGTCTCTGACGATCCTGTCTGAGCTCCAGTTATTCCCTCCTCAGTCGCATGTCTCTGTCCACCTATTCCCTTGCTGTTATCTACTCTCACCACACCCTACAAGTCAAGCATGTGCCTTCCAGCCCCTCCTCTTGCCTCTGCCCTGTCTAAGCCCCCACCCCGAGACAAGCATGTGCCTTATAAACCAAGCATCCCCCACCCCTTTCCTGCCCGCTGGCCTTTTTGGAATGACCTTTGAATCTGAGCAGCTCTGAATGCAGCGCAGTGAAAAGTCGGTAACCACTGTGCACACAAACCTCAAAGCCGTGAGTGAAGTGCAGTTCGCCAGGGGCACACATGTTATATCCAGTTGTGACTCACGCCTGTTTAATTAGCCATCAGTGTGGTCATTTGATTTGGATTGGGGGTGTGATTCCAGTGAGCTGGGCTTTTAATAAGCATTCATGAGATGCTGTTCCTGACATGGCAAGGCAGGCAGCCCAACCCACCGCAAAAGTTGGAAGTGGAAAATTGCAAACCATTTTTATACCGGCGGGAAACTGACTTTCATGCACGCTCTGAATTTTCCAGACCCACTTGCCAGATGCTCACCACAGGAGGGACTGGAAAATTCCACCAGTAGCTTGTGCTCCATTGCATGAGACAACCTTTGACAGTCTGGTCAGACTGCAGCAGAGTAGCAACATTGGAGAGTTTTGAAATCACACTGTGGTAACTGTACAGAAAAGCTTTAAAGGCACAATACAGAGAAAGAGCTCAAGAAAAGAGTGGCACGGTGGCACAGTTGTTCACACTGCTGCCTCACAGCTCCAGGGATCTGGGTTCGATTCCTGATTTGGGTCACTGTCTGTGTGGAGTTTGTACGTTCTCCCCATGACTGTGTGGGTTTCCTCCGGGTGCTCGGGTTTTCTCCCACAGTCCAAAGATGTGTGGGTTAGGTTGATTGAACATGCTAAATTAACCCTTAGTGTCCTGAGATGTAATAGGTTAGAGAGATTAATAGGGTAACTGAGCGGGGATGGGGCCTGGGTGGGATTGTTGTCGGTGCAGACTCGATGGGCCGAATGGCCTCCTTCTGCACTGTAGGGATTCTATGATTTCTATGAAAAGAGGTGGAAAGCAGACGGATCCCTCATGGTGAGCAGGACAGCTCATCAACAGGACTAGCACCAAGCTAGCTCAGTCAGGAAAGGTGAGTGACTGGGCTGTGGGCCAGATCGCTAGCGGATGAGGGAGAATAACAAAAAATAAAATAAACATAAAGAGTAGGTCAACGGGATATTGTCAGAATGTCCACAAAATTCCCCAGTTTGGATTGGGATGCATCTGACCTACCATCCGGGTTCTAAATGTTTAAACAACGTTCAGAGCTATAGGGCCCAATTTTACCATCAAGTTGCCCCGTTTTCAGGGGTGAAAACTTGGTAAAGTCAGGCGTGAGGTGAGTAGCGCGATCCGCAACCGCCTCTGCGGCCTTTACCAAGTGTCTAAAATGTCCGCGATCGGGTCCGCACCCGAAACGGGCGCGACAGCAACTTAAATACATTTAAATGCATTTAAATTGACTTAACGGGCTGCACGCCCAACTTTACCAGCACTTCCCCCATTACCACCGCGTTCGCCATTCCAGAATCGAAGCAAATCAGACATGCTCAATAAAAGTCTGATTTGGGAACTTCAAGTTCCCAAGGGACAAAAGTGGGGACTTATGCTTGGAGCCCAAAGAAGTAGGGGAGATCCTAAATGAATACTTTGCGTCGGTATTCACAAAGGAGAGGGATGTGTTGACTGAGAGTGTCTCTGAGGGGAGTGTTGAACCGTTGGAGAAAATCTCCATTACAAAGGAGGAAGTGTTAGGTTTGTTAGAGAATATAGAGACTGACAAATCCCCAGGGCCTGATGGAATCTATCCAAGGCTGCTCAGGGAGACGAGAGGTGAAATCGTTGGGCCTCTGACGCAAATCTTTGTCTCGTCACTGGACGCAGGTGAGGTCCCAGAGGATTGGAGGATAGCCAATGTGGTCCCGTTATTTAAGAAGGGTAGGAAGGATAACCCAGGTAATTATAGGCCGGTGAGCTTGACGTCCGTGATGGGGAAGTTGTTGGAGAAGATTCTTAGAGATAGGATGAATGCGCATTTAGAAAGGAATAAACTCATTAACGATAGTCAGCATGGTTTTGTGAGAGGGAGGTCATGCCTCACTAACCTGGTGGTGTTTTTTGAAGAAGTGACCAAAATGGTTGACGAAGGAAGGGCCGTGGATGTTGTCTATATGGACTTTAGTAAAGCGTTTGACAAAGTCCCTCATGGTAGGCTAGTGAAAAAGGTTGGATCTCATGGGATAAAGGGGGAGGTGGCTAGATGGGTGGAGAACTGGCTTGGTCATAGAAGACAGAGGGTGGTAGTGGAAGGGTCTTTTTCCGGCTGGAGGCCTGTGACTAGTGGTGTACCGCAGGGCTCTGTATTGGGACCTCTGCTGTTTGTGATTTATATAAATGATCTGGAAGAAGGAGTAACTGGGGTGATCAGTAAGTTTGCGGACGACACAAAACTGGCAGGACTTGCAGATAGTGAGGAACATTGTCAGAGGCTACAGAAGGATATAGATAGGCTGGAAATTTGGGCAAGGAAATGGCAGATGGAGTTCAATCCTGATAAATGCGAAGTGATGCATTTTGGTGGGAATAATGTAGGGAGGAGCTACACAATAAATGGAAGAACCATAAAGGGTGTAGAGACGCAGAGGAACCTGGGTGTGCAAGTCCACAGATCTTTGAAGGTGACGTCACAGGTGGAGAAGGTGGTGAAGAAGGCATATGGCATGCTTGCCTTTATAGGACGGGGCATAGAGTATAAAAGTTGGGGTCTGATGTTGCAGATGTATAGAACGTTGGTTCGGCCGCATTTGGAATACTGCGTCCAGTTCTGGTCGCCACACTACCAGAAGGACGTGGAGGCTTTGGAGAGAGTACAGAGGAGGTTTACCAGGATGTTGCCTGGTATGGAGGGGCTTGGTTATGAGGAGAGATTGGGGAAACTGGGGTTGTTCTCCTTGGAAAGACGGAGGATGAGGGGAGACTTAATAGAGGTGTATAAAATTATGAAAGGCATAGATAGGGTGAACGGTGGGAAGCTTTTCCCCGGGTCGGTGGTGACGTTCACGAGGGGTCATAGGTTCAAGGTGAAGGGGGGGAGGTTTAACACAGATATCAGAAGGACATATTTTACACAGAGGGTCGTGGGAGCCTGGAATGTGTTGCCGGGCAAGGTGGTGGAGGCGGACACACTGGGAACGTTGAAGACTTATCTAGACAGCTATATGAACGGAGTGGGAATGGAGGGATACAAAAGAGTGGTCTAGTTTGGACCAGGGAGCGGCACGGGCTAATTGTTCTTTGTTTCTCGTTTCAAGGCTTCATTCTATGATCATCTTGCTGGTGCCAGTACAGAGCGAGACTGCGGATAGTTGGGAACCTGTCTCAGGGGCAGGGAATTCAGATGGTGTTCGTAAAGCAGAAGTGGAAATTAATAGGGTTGGGAAGCATTTTCCGATCAGGGCCAGTGCGATCTCCTGGACTCGTTTCGATCGCCTCATGGGGTCGGAGAGGAATTTCCCAGATTTACTTTCCCCATATTGGCCCTGGGGTTTTCACTCTGGGTTTTCGCCTCTCCCTGGAGATCACATGGTCTGGAATGGGGGGGTGGGGGTGAGTTAATAGGTTGTGATGAACAAAGCATCGTAGCTGTGAGGGACAGCTCGGTTGATAGGATATTAGGATGTAGATAGGCTGGAAAATTGGGCGGGGATCCTGGATTCAGGATTCAATCCTGGACCGGGGAGCGGCGCGGGCTTGGAGGGCCGAAGGGCCTGTTCCTGTGCTGTATTGTTCTTTGTTCTTTGTTCATCAGTGAGGGCTAGTGAGGAGGTAAGTGCGTAGCATCCAACGGCTCTCTGCTACTCACGGGTGTCCTGCTATTGTGGCCATTTTCTATCTCAGGTCGGTGGGGGCTCTGCAAGTGTGTGGGGGGTGGGGGGCTGTTGCTGTGCAGGGTCTCCGGTGTCTGATTTGCAGCACGGACCCAGGTCTCAGCACTGACCTCGGGTCTTGCAGTTCTGCTGTGTCCTAGCGCACTCACCTCACTTCCAGCTGAAGGATGTGCACAAATTCCTTTCAGATAGCACTGCTGCAGCTTCTCAACTTTTCAAGGAGCTGTGATTGTGGGGAGCATGTGGCTGGGGGAATTGGAAGGGTTGTGATTGTGGGGAGCATGTGGCTGGGGGAATTTTGAGGAGCTGTGATTGAGGGGAGTATGTGGCTGGGGGAATTGTGGGGGTTGTGATTGTGGGGAGCATGTGGCTGGGGGAATTGGAGGGAGCTGTGATTGTGGGGAGCATGTGGTTGTGGGAAATGTGGGGTTTGGACAGCGACTGTTGATGTACTAGGGGCAAGCAGCATTCCATAACCTCTACACATGTTCCTCTCCATCTCCCCTCCCTCCTGCCCTTCAGAGTGACAACATGGCTTTTTCTACGCAACCAATAGATCTAGCTGTTCTTTGGTTGCTGTTGGAGCTGAGGAGGAGGAGCAGGAGGAAGAATTGTGGGCACAGGAGGCCCGGGCCTTACCACTTGCAGGACCAGAGGGAGACACCACCAGAGGCAGGAGGTAGCTGCCATTCACCCAGAGGGGGGGTGCAGGAGTAGGAGGGAGCAGAGACCCCGGCAGCCCCGTGCATGAGTGTCCTTCGAGCAGATGTCGGACACCCGTGTGCCGCCAACGTCTCCGACTCCAAAAGGAGACCTTGCAACACCTGTGCAACCTGTTGCAGGACCTGGCACCAAGAGGCGGGGGGGGGGGGGAGGCACCCACTCTCGGTGGCTGTCGAATTGACGGCCGCTCTAAACTTCCATGCAACTGGTTCTTTCCAGACCCCGAGCGGAGATGTCTGCGGCATCTCCCATGCACATCTGTGAGAGGCAGGTCACTGAAGCCCTGTATGCCCGGGCTGGCCAGTTCATCAACTTCAACCTGGACCAGGCGCAGCAGGAATCCCGGGTTGCAGGGTTCACAGCCACTGCAGGGATGCCGAATGTGCAGGGGGCGATCGACTGCACACACATCGTGTTCAAGGCACCCCCTACAGAATCTATGAAGATTTATAAATAGGAAGGGGTTCCACTCCCTGAATGTTCAGCTAGTGTGCAACCATAACATGACCATCACGCACGTCTGCGGCAGACATCCAGGCAGCAGCATGACAGCTTCATTGTCAGGAGCTCTGACTTCCCAGAGGCATTCGAGGAGGAGCCCAGGCTGCGAGGTTGGCTCGTGGGTGATATGGGTTACCCGCTTCGGACATGGCTGATGACACCTGTGCGGAGGCCTGTGTCTGAGGCGGGGACCCACTATAATGAGGTCCATGTAGCCACCCATGCGACAGTGGAGAGGTGCATTGGGCTCCTCAAGATACGATTCCGGTGCCTGGGCTGATCTGGCAGGGCCCTCCAATACAGCCCAGTGATCTGTTCCTGCATAGTGGTCGTGTGCTGTGCCTTGCACAATCTGGCTCTGCAGAGAAGTGACCGATTGGAGGAGGAGGAGGACATGGAGGCTGACCAGCCAGTCGTCGCTGGGGAGGATAACCAGCAGGAGGAGGAGGAAGATGAGGAAGAGCACGCCGAGGAACACCAACCAGGCACTCAAGGGCTGGCAGCTCAAATGAGGCATGCAAGAGTGGCTAGAGAGACCCTGATCACCAGGTGGTTCAGTCGCTAGGGGCTTGTGTCTGTGGGTTCCATCATCCCTCCTCCCCCCTCAAATTCCTTCTATATCTTGCAACATTGTCACACCAGAGTGTTGTGGCGTGGGTACACTGCGTTAGCGAGTTTTTTTGGCAGGCAGGAGGGTGATGATGACTCGCTAAGCACCATTATGATGATGTCCTGGTGCAAACTAGTCTGACTCTGACCCGAGCTCCACATGCAAGCTGGCACCTGGGCCCACATTGGTGTCGTGAGTAAGGGATCTGAAACCCCCATACAGGGCCCTGGGGCTGGTGGGATATCGCTCGAGGGGTCTTGGGAACTAATTGCTTCCTTTACTCAGTGATACGGCATTGAGGGGCCTCAGGCGATCATCAATGGAAGAAGATTCATAATCGAGAAAATTAGTCGCAGGTGGGTGGTGAAAAAATATTTATTTACAATAAAGGTGTTTAAATAAGATGTTCTAAGATAAAAACTTGTGACCAGAAAATGTTAGGGTGCTTAAATATCTTTCTAACGAGTGCAGCCCTTCACCCATGCCATCTCAGTGCAACTACAACTTCCTAACCTTATGTAGCCTACCACCATGTCTCAGTGACTCCCCAGAATGTACATCGGAGATGGAGGGGGCCAGCTGCCTCCCATGCCCCGTGGCCTGTGATGCACGTGGCGGGCATCCTCTGGAGGCCCTGGCCTGCTTCCAGGTGTCTGGGATATTTCCATGACATCCTCTTCATCCTGCTGCCCCTGAGATGCCCCAAAGTCAGGAAGGGGGGAATCAGAAGGTGTAGCCACAGCCACAGCCTCCTGGCTGGAAGGACCTGGCCTGGGCTCGAGCCCTTCCTCCATTCTTGGGGTTCCTGTGGTCACTATGGGACGGCGGTGCTTCCGCAGCGAGCTCTCGAAGCTCCGGCGTCACCTGGCGCTGCCAGTCCTGGAGAACCACCTGCGTCCTACCCATGGTGGTTGAGGCCTCTGCGTTGGCCACTTGAATGGGGGGCCACCTCTCAATGGCCGCAGCAAGTGCCCTCTGAGACTGGGCCGTGCTTTGCAAGCCCTCAACCATGACCCTCTGAGACTGGGCCACATTCTCAATGGCTGCTGCCATAGCCCTCAGTGTCTCAGCGCTGTCCTGCTGGGTATCCCGCAAGCTCTGGAGCCTCTCAGCCATGGGCCGTAGAATTTTGAGAATCCTGTTCAGTCCCTCAGCTGTGGCCTGCTGTGACTCGGCTGTGGCCCTCTGGGACTCTGCCATCGCTTGGAGCCTGACACGCATGGTGAGGATCTCCTGCCCCAGGCTTTCCACTGCAGATGCCACCCTTGCAGTGTTGGCCTGGGAAGCACGCAAGACAGGCAATAGCTGGTCCACCTGAAAGCTTTGGGACTCCTCCCAACAGCCTTGCAGTCGGTCCAGTGTGGCCGTCAGCCCCTCCTGCATTCCCTGGCTCTGTTGCTGCATCTCCAGCAGCTGAGGGAGAAGTGATCTCAGAGACCCAGCATGTAGCCTGGGGCCAGCTGAGTCCTCGCCTCCGGCAGGCCCCCACGTGCCAGAGGCCTCGGACGTTCCCTCCTCCACCCGATGTACATTATCAGATGAGGTGGCAGCTGACGCCAAAATGGTGCCACCCCTCAGAGGTCCATTCATCCATATCCTCCGAGGACTTGTCCGATGGGCGGGAGCTGCAGCAGGGGCTTGTAGTCCAGAAGGCCCCAGGGCGCCGGATCTGTCCCTGCAACACAGGACACAAGGGAGGGAGAGGAATCCGGGATGCAAAACACATGAGTCACATTTCTCCATTGAACATAGAACAAAGCACCAAGAAAATTACATCACAGGAACAGGCCCTTCAAGCCTGTAGCGACCAGGCTGCCCATCTGATTTGTAACCCCCTACCCTTCTGGGACTATATGCCTCTATTCCCAACCCATTCACATAGCTGTGGAGATGCCCCTTGAAGGCCACTATCGTATTTGCATCCACGACCTCCACCAGCAGTGAGTTCCAGGCACCCATTACCCTCTCTGTGCAATTAAACATGCCTCGTACATCTCCTTTAAACCTTGCCCCTTGCACCCGAAACTCGTGTCCCTGAGAAGTTGCCTCAAAGTGAGTGGAGGATTGACAGGTGCTCACATCTTGACGGCAGCCCGACCATGCTGTCGCTGACAGCCTGCATCTCCCCTTCCCTGGAGAGCTCCAGCACCCGCTCTTCAAAGGGGGCGAGGACCTGGAGGTCTGGCTCATCACCACATGTCTTCGCCCTCTCATGGTGCTGTGCTCGGTCTTCTCCTGTGGAGGCAGAAGGAGCCATGAAAGAAATGGTTGATTTGATTTATTATTATCACATGTATTAACATAGTGAAAAGTATTGTTTCTTGCATGCTATACATGCATACCGTTCATAGAGAAGGAAATGAAAGAGTGCAGAATGTAGTGTTACAGTCATAGCTAGGGTGTAGAGAAAGATCAACTTAATGCAAGGTAAGTCTATTCAAAAGTCTGACAGCAGCCGGGAAGAAGCTGTTCTTGAGTCGGTTGGTACATGACCTCAGACTTTTGTATCTTTTTCCCAAAGGAAGAAGGTGGAAGAAAGATTGTCCGGGGTGCATGGGGTCCTTAATTATGCTGGCTGCTTTGCCGAGGCAGCAGGATGGGAGGCTGGTTTGCGTGATGGGTTGGGCTACATTGATGACCTTTAGTTTCTTGCGGTCTTGGGCAGAGCAGGAGCCATACCAAGCTGTGATATAGCCAGAAAGAATGCTTTCTGTAGTGCATCTGTGAATGTTGGTGAGAGTCATAGTTCACATGCCAAATTTCCTTAGTCTTCTGAGAAAGTAAAAGCGTTGGTGGGCTTTCTTAACTATAGTGTCGGCATGGGGGGACCAGGACAGGTTGTTGGTGATCTGGGCACCTAAAAACTTGAAGCTCTCGACCCTTTCCACTTTGTCCCCATTGATGTAGACAGGGGCATGTTCTCCTTTACGTTTCCTGAAGTCGATGACAATCTCCTTCGTTTCGTTGACATTGAAGGAGAGATTATTGTTGCCGCACCAGTTCACCAGATTCTCTATCTCATTCCTGTACTCTGTCTCGTCATTATTTGAGATCTGACCCACTACGATGGTGTCGTCAGCAAACTTGAAGATCGACTTGGAGGGGAATTTGGCCACACAGTCATAGGTGTACAAGGAGTATAGTAGGGGGCTGAGAACACAGCCATGTGGGGGCACCGGTGTTCAGGATGATCATGGAGGAGGTGTTGTTGCCTAACCTTACTGATTGTGGTCTGTGGGTTAGGAAGTTCAGGATCCAGTCGCAAAGGAGGTGCCGAGGCCCAGGCCACAGAGTTCAGAGATGGGTTTTGTGGAAATAATAGTGTTGAAGGCTGAGCTGCAGTCAATAAATAGGAGTCTGACATAGGCGTCCTTGTTATCTAGGTGTTCCAGGGTTGAGTGCAGGGCCAGGGAAATGGCGTCTGCTGTGGACCTGTTGCGGCGGTAGGCAAACTGTAGTGGATCCAGGTAGTCCGGGAGGCTGGAATTGATTTGTACCATGACTAACCTTTCAAAGCACTTGACTCCTGTAGAGTATCAGGTGGGTGACCCTTAGAGGGTAAGTACAGTGGGGCTCACTGGGGGGAAAGGAAGGAGGTGCTTGGGTTTCAGGAACTGGAAGCATGCAGGGTGCTGGGGATGGGAGGATCTGGGGGAGATATGGGGCAAGATGCAAAATGGGGTTCAGCACTCACCCTTACTGAACGAATGAGGTCATTGACTTTTTTCCGGCACTGCTTCCTGGTTCGGGGGCCAGTGCCCTGGCACTGACCGAGGCGGCTACTTCTCCCAGGCCGCATTTTCATCAGCTTCCCCCTGGTCTGCGTCCTCCTGGGAGGAAGAAGGAGTCCCGCCACATCTCTGGTGCATCCAGCAGCCTCCCCAGGTCACCCTCAGAGAATTGGGGGTCTGGTCGTGCACACATTTTGTGCAGGAATGCCTGCCTGCCTGTCCATTCTTGAGTTTTTAAACAGAGCTGCCCCTCGTTAGGGCAGATCAGCTGCAGGCAGTTTGGCAGAGCATTCCAGCAAGTTCCATGCAGTTTGCTTGTTAGCATTGAGGGGAAGGCAAGTGAGCACTTGCACGTGTGATGATGGGGAGTCGGGGGGGGGGGGGGGGGGGGGGGCCGCTGTGGATCAGTGCCTCAATAATTGAGGACAGGGGAAAGAGAGGGAGGTGTCACACAGCAATTGGAGTCTGGAGGAGATGGGGGCCTTGGGCGGGAGGGTCCGGGGTGGGGTGAGGGGGATCATTCTGCCTGATATCTATAAGGTGGACCTCTCTGCCTGAGATGAGTGAGGGGGAAGGGGGGAGGGGGTCGCGATCAGTCTGGGTGGTGGGTGGGTGGAGGGATAAGGGGGTCAGTAATGTTGTGGGGGTGGGGCAATGTCTGTGGGGGCCAGGGGGAGGCATTATCCAGCCCGGGCGCGATGTGGTAGGGGAGCAACATTCTATCATTTTTTTTGGTGAGCATGCGCAGTTGGAGGCGCCAGTCAGAGCTGCAGTGTTTCGGGCACGTTAAGCCCCGCCCACAGACTTGTGCAGCGCGATTCAGAATCGCTGGTATTTTTTCAGGCAGAGTGTGCATGGGGGTGCCGGAGAACGGGTCTAAAAGTTGGATCTGAAACATTCCCAGTTTCAAGTCCACCCAGCAGTTAGAATCAAAATGGTAAAATCGGACCCATGGTTTCTTGATTGAGGGATGTCTGAACCAGATGAACAAGCCATAAAAAATCATCTGGCAATTGAGAATGAATGTCTGCACAGGCTGAACATATCAGAATTAACAGAAGAAGAGCTAAAGGATCGCCAAAAGATATGGACTACATTGGAAAATAGCGTCAGAATCAGTTTAAACTTCCATAGTCATTGATTAGTGTTCATGTCATTTCAACAGCAGCCTACAGAATCGACAGACCATTTTGTCAGCAAATGAAGAGAAAAGAGTATGTACCCTGATTTACCAAACTAGCAGGCCAAATTGTTGGGTTGGTGATCTGATCCACTCCCATGAAATTGATCTGCGGGACAAGCCCAAAATGTACAGTATCAAAGAGCCACTTTAGGATGGACTAAGTACAAAGCAATCTTCATAGGCCAATGGAGCTTGTTGGTACTGACTACAAACCCCAATCATTGATGCACTTACTTGAACACCTAGACCTAGCAAGACATGTGGAAGTTGTGGCCTTCTGCACTCACCTGCCTGACTTTCCATCAATTCTGTAAAGTATGTGGCAGAAAGGGCCATTGGTAGCAGCAGTGCCTTAGAGCAAAGGCTGATGCAGCTACAAAGAGCTGTGCATGGATCTAAACAGACCGTACACAATGGGAATCTTCAAGCAAAATGAATGACCATCTGATATCCCATCAGAGACATGTGCATAAAGCTATTGAGAAAGCAAAACATGAAAATAATGTGCACAACAAGACAATAAGTGGCAAACATGTTTCACACTATCTATCTCATGGAAAACATAGATGCCGTCACACTTTCCAAAGTGTTTACCAAGAGTAAAATCGTCTGACCTAAGAAATTTGGTAACTACTCATTATTGGCCAAGATTGACACAGGACAAGTGCCAACATCAACCTCTGCAGACTTTAAAACATCTGTATCCACAGACATGGAAGGCCATGGTGAAACCTACTGCTGTGAAACTTTCAGGATTCACTAATTCCATGTGCAGGATCCATAGTCCTGGAGTGCGAGTACAATGAATCCTCCTGGATGTCACAGATGTTCTATATCATGGAGACTAAAGGCTCAGCAATTGCAAATCTACCAGCAAGTCATGACATCATAAGGCAAATCGTTCTCGATAAGTACTCCCATTGCCTCAATTCATGACCCTGGAAGGGATAATCAGACGAGCACTTAGATTCTGCAAGGACCAGCTGGCGGAGGTATTCACAGATATTTTTAAACCTCTCTTTACACCAATCTAAGGTCCCTATCTGCTTCAAGAAGACGACCATCATCCCAGTACCAAAGAAAAGCCAGGCAGTGTGCCTTAATGACTATTGCCCAGTGACTCTGGCATCCATCATTATGAAGTGCTTCGAAAGGTTAGTCATGGCACGAATCAACTCCAGTCTCCCAGATTGCCTGGATCCACTACACTTCGCCCATTGCTGCAACAGGTCCACAGCAGACACCATCTCCCTGGCCCTTTACTCAACCCTGGAACACCTAGATAACAAAGACACCTATGTCAGACTCCTATTTATAGACTGCAGCTCAGCCTTCAACACCATAATTCCCACAAAACTCATCTCTAAACTCTGTGGCCAAGGGCTTGGTTTCTCCCTCTGCGACTGGATCCTAGGCTTCCTAACTCACAGACTGCAAACAGTAAGGATAGGCAATAACACCTCCTCCAAGATCATCCTCAACACCGGTGCTCCACAAGGCTCTATTCTCAGCCCCTTACTATACTCCTTATACACCTATGACTGTGTGGCCAAATTCCCCTCCAATTCGATTTACAAGTTTGTTGACGACACCACTGTAGTGGGTCAGATCTCAAACAATGATGCAACGACGTGCAGGAAAGAGATAGAGAATCTGGTGAACTGGTGCGGCAACAATAATCTGTCCCTCAATGTCAGCAAAATGAAGGAGATAGTTAGCAACTTCAGGTAGCAAAGTGGGGGATGTCCCTGTCTACATTAATGGGGATGAAATGGAAATAGTCGAGAGCTTCAAGTTTCTAGGTGTCCAGAACACCAACAACCTGTCCTAGTCCCTCCATGCTGACGCTGTAATTAAGAAAGCCCACCAATTCCTCTGCTTTCTCAGAAGGCTAAGGAAATTTGGCGTGTCTGCCACGACTCTCACCAACCCTTACAAATGCACCATAGAAATCATTCTTTCTAGTAGTTTCATAGCTTGACATGGCTCCTGCTCTGTCCCAGACTGCAAGGAACTACAAAGGGTCATGAACGAAGCCCAATCCATCACGCAAACCAGCTTCCCATCCATTGAATCTGTCTACACTTCCCGCTGCCTCAGAAAAGCAATCAGCATTATCAAGGACCTCACGCACCCCGGGCACACACTCTTCCACCTTCTGCCGTCGGGAAAAAGATACAAAAGTCTGAGGTCACGTACCAACCGACTCGAGAACAGCTTCGTCCCTGCTGCCATCAGACTTTTGAATGGGCCTACCTCATATTAATTTGATCTTTCTCTACACCCAAGCTATGACTGTAACACTACATTCTGCACTAATAATAAATCAAATCAAAAAAACATTGAAGATTACAGAATATTCTGAGAAAGTTTCAAGGGAGGTGCAACATTACACTTGCAGGAGCATGGACTGATTTGAAGCATTTGTGTTATGCAAAATGCTAACAGACAGGAAGAAACAGATTCCTCATTCCAGAAGCTGGGGAAAACCAACATTGAAGGATGGCCTGATTCAATTCAACATTTCCACAAACACGAGACCATTTTGGCCTTATCATGATGAGCTAGGCATCTATTAGGGAGTTATCTTTAAAGGCAAGCAGAATCTTTGCGACCTGATATTCTTCAACAACTTCATCACTCACACAGGGGCATAAATAAGATGAAAAGACTTGTAACAAAGACAGTCTATTGCTGTATGAACAATGACATTGTCATCATCATTAAGAAGTTCACGGCATGTTGGCACAAAAACTATTGATTCCACATGAAGTTCCTATCCCATCCAAAATTGCATCTAACCTCTTTCACGTTCTTGGCACTGACTTCATCATCATCATAATAATATCCCAGTATTCGACTGTTGCACAATACATCAAACATATAACTGTTGTGAAAACTCTTAAGTGTTATTTTCAGTTTATTTGGTGCTATGAAAGAGGTCATTATGGATACAGGTCCACAATTTATTGGTAACCATTTAAGGATATGTGCAACAAGTGGAATATCAATCACATTACCTCTTCTCCTCTATTCTGTATCTAACGGCCGAGCTGAATTCATATGACCAGACAGATTAGGAGCAGAAGTAAGCCACTTAGTCACTTGGGTCTACTCTGCCATTCAATAAGATCATGGCTGATCTGTTTTTGTTGAGTTCCATTTTCCCCAGCTATCCCGATAGCTTTGATTTCTTTGCCTACCAAGAATTTATCGACCTCTGCCTTAAAAATATTCAATGGCCCTGTCTCCACCGCCTTCTGAGGCAGAGAGTTCCAAAGTTCCACAACCGGCTGAGACGAAAATAAAATCCTCATCTCTGTCCTAAAGGGTGACCCCTAATTTTAAAACAGTGCTCCCCAGTTCTGGACTCACCCACAAGAGATAACATCCTTTCCCTATCCACCTTGTTGAGACCTTTCAGGATTTTATACACTTCAGTCAAGTCCCTCTCACTCTTCTAAACTCCAGTGGAAACAAGCCCAGCCTGTCCAACATTTCCTCAGTAGACAACTGCTTATAAGAACATAAGAAATAGGAGCAGGAGTAGGCCATCTAGCCCCTCAAGCCTGCCCCGCCATTCAATAAGATCATGGCTGATCTGACGTGGATCAGTACCACTTACCCGCCTGATCCCCATAACCCTTAATTCCCTTACCGATCAGGAATCCATCCATCCGCGCTTTAAACATATTCAGCGAGGTAGCCTCCACCACCTCAGTGGGCAGAGAATTCCAGAGATTCACCACCCTCTGGGAGAAGAAGTTCCTCCTCAACTCTGTCTTAAACCGACCCCCCTTTATTTTGAGGCTGTGTCCTCTAGTTTTAACTTCCTTACTAAGTGGAAAGAATCTCTCCGCCTCTATCCTATCCAGCCCCCGCATTATCTTATAAGTCTCCATAAGATCCCCCCTCATCCTTCTAAACTCCAACGAGTACAAACCCAATCTCCTCAGCCTCTCCTCATAATCCAAACCCCTCATCTCCGGTATCAACCTGGTGAACCTTCTCTGCACTCCCTCCAATGCCAATATATCCTTCCTCATATAAGGGGACCAATACTGCACACAGTATTCCAGCTGAGGCCTCACCAGGTATCAATCGAGTAAAACTCCTCTGAACCGCCTCCAACGTATTTACATTCTTACTTAAATAAGGAGAACAAAACTGCAAACAGTGGGGGCGATTCTCCCATCGTGACCTGCAAATTTTCTGGCGGGTCGGGTCAGGAGATGTGCACGTCGGCCATTTTGTGGGTTCCCCGCGAGCGTTAACATGCATGCATCTCCCAATCAGAAAAAAATGGTGCTGCTGGGACTGCACTGAAAACCTGCACGCCACTGATTTGCATTACTTTCCATATCTTAGTATGCCATTATTGGGGTCAACACGGCAATCTTTGCCCACATTTGCATCTCCCACCTCTTTGGCATGAATCAGAGTCTCAACCTAGCGTGGCAGCCTTGAACTGGCATGAAGAGGTAAGTGCTGCTAGCGGAGCGTGGGGAATGTTGCAGGCAGGCCCTAGAGATGCCTGGTGGGCTTCCTTCAGGTGCTGGCCCATGGACCAGTGATATCTGGGGTGGGGGGGGGGGGGGTTTCTATTTTCTCAGAGTTCTCTGGGTGAGGTTCCATCAAAGAGTCCTGCTCAGCCTTCCCCTCTAAGGCAGCACTGTAGCACAGTGTGGGATGCAGCCTCGAGGGCTTCCACTCACCCTTCCCCTTCACGGCACTTTGCAGTGGCATTGTCTTGCCGCAGGGTGTGGTCAGGAACTCGACTGAGTGCTGGTGTTCCGTGGTGGGGGAAGGGAATACCATGTGCTGAGGCCGAACCAGATGAAGCAGCTGCTGCTCCAGGCCGTGGTGCAGAGGTTCAGATATGGACTGCATGGAATCTGTTGTCACTGGGCACACATCTGGTGCAGTCTGCCCCTGCCCTGTGACACGGACCAGCAACACATGCCTGTAACGGATGCTGCAGTTGCACACATAGCAATGGCTCAATGGTGCGTGTTGCCCACGGCTGCACACCAACCTGCATAATCTGTGCCAGCATTTGTCATGATGGGAATCTCACACAAAGGAGAGGTCACCCTGTTGGGAGTTTTTTATAGACCTCCGAAAAGTTCCAGAGATGTAGAGGAAAGGATTGCAAAGATGATTCTGGATAGGAGTGAAAGTAACAGAGTAGTTGTTATGGGGGACTTTAACTTTACAAATATTGACTGGAAAAGCTATGGTTCGAGTACTTTAGAAGGGTCAGTTTTTGTCCAGTGTGTGCAGGAAGGCTTCCTGACAAGGTATGTAGATAGGACAACAAGAGGCGAAGCCACATTGGATTTAGTACTGGGTAATGAATCAGACCAGGTGTTAGATTTGGAGGTAGGTGAGCACTTTGGTGATAGTGACCACAATTCGATTACATTTACCTTAGCAATGGAAAAGGATAGGTATATACCAACGGGCAAGAGTTATAGCTGGGGGAAATGAAATTATGATGCGATTAGGTGAGATTTAAGTGGCATAGGTTGGGGAAGGAAACTGCAGGGGATGGGCACAATTGTAATGTGGAACTTGTTCAAGGAACAGCTACTACGCGTCCTTGATAAATATGTACCTGTCAGACAGGGAGGAAGCAGACGTGTGAGGGAACCGTGGTTTACTAAGCAGGTTGAATCTCTTGTGAAGAGGAAGAAGGAGACTTATGTTAAGATGAGACGTGAAGGCTCAGTCAGGCACCCAGTAGCCACCCTGGAAGCCTGGGCTGATCTTCAAAGAGCCCAGGGATGTCCGACTGCCTGAGCACAAAGCTGTCATGGACACTCCCTGGGTGGCGCGCATCGAACTGCATCATCCTCATTAGATGGTTGCAGCCAATTTGAACTTTCAGGGAGTGGAACCCCTTCCTGTTCACAAATTGCTGCGGCCCTGTATGTGGGGCCCGCAAGGCGATGTGTGTCCCATCCGCTGTTCCCTGAACATTGGGAATCCCAGCAATGGAAGTGAAGCTGAAACCCCAGGTCTCCTGCTGTGCACGGCCCACGTCAATATTTATATACTGCCCTGCCCGGGCATACAGGGCATCTGTAACCTGCCGCACACATCTGTGTGCATCAGCGGCTGTGATGCGCTCACCAGTTCATGACCCAGATGTCTCAACACTAAAGGTACCCACCATGGTGATAGTCTCTGTGTTGGTGGGTTGTGCGGTACATGCCGGTGACGCTTTAGTGGTGCTGCCCTCGGAGGATTCCTCAGTGCCTCCCTCCGAGGTGTCATCTAGGGGGTCGTGGGCACTGCACTTTGCTCCAGTGCGGCAGGCACGGCGGCAACACGCAAAGGGCCGGGTTCCTCTGGGTCCAGAGATGCAATAAAGAGCACATATTAGGGGAAGGGAGGTAAAACATTCTATGCAGCATCGCACTTACTTCGAGGAGGACCTAGGTTGAGGGTACGCTTCTGCTCACTTACATCCTGGACACCAAACTGGCTGTCGGTGACCATTCAAGATGACCCATCACCCCCTGCCAGCTCCATGGTACACTCCTTGATGCTGGCCAGCTGCCACAGGTCAGGCACACCACCACCAGTCTGTGTAGTCTCATGTATGTTGTGAATGTTCTTCTCCGGTGGGAACATAAGGTGGATAGCAAACATTAACATATTCCAGTGCATGGTGCCCCTCTGGGCCAGATCTTCCGAAGTTGCATCTGCTGGGGCTGCACCTTCTGGGGCTGAACCTTCCTGAGCTACAGTTTTTGAAGCACTCCTTCCTGGCTTGGGTCTTCCAGGGTTGCACTTTCTTGGGCCACGCCTTACAGGGCACACGAGTCTCAGCTGGAACATCACTTCAACAAATCCCAGCTGGGACAAAAGTTCTTACACAAATCCCCAAAAAAAAGGCAAATGGAAAACAGTCTTTGTCCCTCAAACAGGAATCAAAGGAAGGCTCAGGAGAGGGAATTGACTGAGTCCTAGGGATGGCTTGGACTCTGTTTCATGGAGCACTACAGGCAGAAAAAGCAATGGAGACAGGGCTGGAAACATAGACACCAAGACTCCAGGCTTCAGGCAACAACAGCACCAACACCTGCTCAGTTGTTGGAGAGACAGACAGCAGTCATTTTCCCCAAGTGATGACTGTAATGGAACTGCATACAGAGTGCTAGCAGCTAGCAGACTCCCATCAGATCTTACCAGAATATACAAGGTGCTCCCAGTGGCCCAGCTGCATCAGGGTTGCAGGTGCATTGAGTCTGGCCAGTCAAGGGCCAGTTGGTAACAAATTGTTGCGCAAAATTTTGAAGGCTTCTTTCAATTGATGTCATGCATCCCTTGGGGTGCTGATTGTCTGCCATTCAATAAGCTGCTGTGTCCAGGTTGGGGGGGCGGGGGGGATGCAATACTCAGGGCTCCCATTCAAGAGAGAGAATGATCACAAGCTGGGGTTGCGCATGTCAGCATAATGCAAGTTCTCTGCAGGGCAGCAGTGAGGACAATATGTTCAAGGGATGGAGGGATGGGGTACCCACATTATCCTGATCCATGGGGGCATGAGGTGAGCAGGTAGCCATGTCTGTGTGTGGGGAAGAGGGGGGGAGGCTGCGATGTCTGTATGGGGGAGGGGGGGCCAGCGATGTCTGTGGGAGAGTTGTGGGGGCCAGCAATGAGACCAGTAATATCTATGGGGGATTGTGTGGGCCAGTGATGTCTGTGGGGGGATTGTGTGGGCCAGCGATGTCTGTGGGGGGGTTGTGGGGGCCAGCGATGAGGCCAACGATGTCTGTGGGGGTTGGATGGCAGTGATCTGGATGCTGGGAGGTCTCATCTCGCTCATCCTGCCGATTTCAGGCTCTTTGGCGTGAATGGGCCCCGCCCCCTGAGCTTTTAATGATATTCACGATTGTGACCTCTGCATTGCACAGAGTGGGGAGTTTCGGGTCTGAGGTTGCACTGAAAAAACAGTTGTAATCTAGACCAGTTTTCTCGCCAATTCAGCACTTTTGGGAGAATCGCCCCCTCCCTCCCCCCCGCCCCCCCGCCCCCGCCATTTTGTGCGATGTGCACTGGCCGATAGTTTACAACCTCGCTCGGGCGAGGCTCAGAAAATCCCGCCCAAGACCAGTGGAGAATTCTGTTCTGCGAGGCGGTACCATTCCGACCTTGGTCTCATCAATACCCTGTATAACTGATACATAAGCTCTTTATTTTTATGTTCAATTCCTCTTGTAATAAAGCATGGCATTCTGTTAGCCTTCTTAATTGCTTGCAGTACCTGCATACTAACTTTTTGTGACTCATATACTTGAACACCTGGATCCCCCTGCAATTTGGAATTCTTCAGCTGCTCTGTGTTAATGTAATACTTTATTTTTTATTCTTCCTGCCAAAGGGAACAACTTCACATTTTCTCACATTCTACTCCATCTGCCAGATTTTTTCCTCACTCTCTCAATCTATTTATATCCGCTTGCAACCTCCATGTGTTCACTTCACAACGTACTTTCCTACCTATCTTTGTGTCATCTGCGAATTTAGCTACCGTGCATTAATTCCACTCATCTAGGTCATTAATGTAATTTGTAGAATGCTAAGGCCCCAGCACAGACCTGTGCAAGACTCCACTCATCATATCCTGCCAATCAGAAAAAGACCCATTTATGTATACTCTGTTTTCTCTCAGCCAACGAATCTTCCAACCATGCTGGTATGTTACTCCCCTGCACCATGGATGCTATTGTAGAACATAGAACCAGGAACATAGAACAGTACAGCACAGAACAGGCCCTTCGGCCCACGATGTTGTGCCGAGCTTTATCTGAAACCAAGATCAAGCTATCCCACTCCCTATCATCCTGGTGTGCTCCATGTGCCTATCCAATAACCGCTTAAATGTTCCTAAAGTGTCTGACTCCACTATCACTGCAGGCAGTCCATTCCACACCCCAACCACTCTCTGCGTAAAGAACCTACCTCTGGGGGCATTCTGGCCAAGTTTGCCGATGATACAAAGATAGGTGGAGGGGCAGGTAGTATTGAGGAGGTGGGGAGGCTGCAGAAAGATTTAGACAGTTTAGGAGAGTGGTCCAAGAAGTGGCTGATGAAATTCAACGTGGGCAAGTGCGAGGTCTTGCACTTTGGAAAAAAGAATAGAGGCATGGACTATTTTCTAAACGGTGACAAAATTCATAATGCTAAAGTGCAAAGGGACTTGGGAGTCCTAGTCCAGGATTCTCTAAAGGTAAACTTGCAGGTTGAGTCCGTAATTAAGAAAGCAAATGTAATGTTGTCATTTATCTCAAGAGGCTTGGAATACAAAAGCAGGGATGTACTTCGGAGGCTTTATAAAGCACTGGTTAGGCCCCATTTGGAGTACTGTGAGCAATTTTGGGCCCCACACCTCAGGAAGGACATACTGGCACTGGAGCAGGTCCAGCGGAGATTCACACGGATGATCCCAGGAATGGTAGGCCTGACATACGATGAACGTCTGAGGATCGTGGGATTATATTCATTGGAGTTTAGGAGGTTGAGGGGAGATCTAATAGAAACTTACAAGATAATGAACGGCTTAGATAGGATGGACGTAGGGAAGTTGTTTCCATTAGCAGGGGAGACTAGGACGCGGGGGCACAGCCTTAGAATAAAAGGGAGTCACTTTAGAACAGAGATGAGGAGAAATTTCTTCAGCCAGAGAGTGGTAGGTCTGTGGAATTCATTGCCACAGAGGGCTGTGGAGGCCGAGACGTTGAGCGTCTTCAAGACAGAAATTGATAAATTCTTGATTTCTCGAGGAATTAAGGGCTATGGGGAGAGAGCGGGTAAATGGAGTTGAAATCAACCATGATTGAATGGTGGAGTGGACTCGATGGGCTGAATGGCCTTACTTCCGCTCCTATGTCTTATGGTCTTATGGTCTTATGATATCCTTCCTATATCTCCCACCATGAACCCTATAGTTTGCCCCCTTGTAATAGCTCCATCCACCCGAGGAAATAGTCTTTGAACGTTCACTCTACCTATCCCTTTCATCATTTTATAAACCTCTATTAAGTCTCCCCTCAGCCTCCTCCGCTCCAGAGAGAACAGCCCCAGCTCCCTCAACCTTTCCTCATAAGACCTACCCTCCAAACCAGGCAGCATCCTGGTAAATCTCCTCTGCACTCTTTCCAGCGCTTCCACATCCTTCTTATAGTGAGGTGACCAGAACTGCACACAATATTCCAAATGTGGTCTCACCAAGGTCCTGTACAGTTGCAGCATAACCCCACGGCTCTTAAACTCCAACCCCCTGTTAATAAAAGCTAACACACTATAGGCCTTCTTCACAGCTCTATCCACTTGAGTGGCAACCTTTAGAGATCTGTGGATATGGACCCCAAGATCTCTCTGTGCAGAATGAATTTTGATGTGGAAGCTTGTTAAATGCTTTTTGGAAATTCAAGTCCTTTGGGCAGAATTTTTATGAGATATTTTCTAAGTGTCCAGCTAGTGTGAAAACGGGAGAGTCCCTGATCCGATTTTTGGCTGGGTGTGCTCACACAATCATATGCACTCAGTCTTTGAAAATGTGGGCTAGTCTGTTTCTAGCTGCGAGAGGCAGTGGGCGGGGCCGAATTCGCCAGACAACCAGCAGCTCAGATCAGAGCAACAATTTGAGCATGTGCAGGAAAAGCAGGAAGGGAGAACTCCACAAAAACCCCAAGGATGGACAGACAAGCAGGCAGTGCAGGAAGAAATGGCCCCCAGGAAGACAGCTCCCCGTATTTCAGATGCTGATCTGGCCAGGTTACTGGAGTTGGTGGAGGCAAAGCGGGAGACTCTCTTCCCCCCCAGCGGGATCCTGTCCCAGAGGAAGGGATGGAAACGCAGCCTGGGAGGCATTGGCAGCATGCGTTAGTGCCAGGGCACTGGCCAGGAGAACCAGGAAGCAGTGCCATAAGAAACTGAATGACCTCAACTGGGCAGCAAGGGTGAGTGTTTTACATCATTTAGCATCTTCCCCCTAAATGACCCCTAGATCCTTCCACTCCCAACACCCTGCATGCTCTCAGCCCCTGACCCCCAACAACCTCCCTTCCCCACCCGAGAGAGTCGCAAGTCTGAGGGCCACCCCCTGAAACCCTGCAGGACTCGTGCCATCAGATTGTACATGGCTCCTTCTGTCCCCACAGGAGAAGAATACCCATAATCGTCGGGAGAGGGTGAAGACAGCGATTGTTTTGCCTGAGAATCAGGTCTTCACCCTCTTTGAAGAGCGGGCACTGGAGCTTGTGGAGGGGGGAATGCGGACCATTAGCGACAGCATGGTCGGGCTGGAGCATAGAAGTGAGCACCTGCCAATCCTCCTTGTTGGAGAAATCTCAAGTAAGTTGCTTGCAGCCCAGATTCCTCTCCCTCTTTTGCACTTAACCTTGTGTCCTGTGTTGCAGGAAGGGACCCCAATGTGCCTAGGCCATCTGGCATCACGGCCCCCACTGTTGTTCCCACCCATCCTGTTCCTGACAGCTCAGAAGACTCCTCGGAGGAAGGCAGTGAAGGGATCTGTAGGTTCGAAGGCCTGGGCCTCCTGTGCCCGCAATTCACCCTCCAGCTCCTCCTCCTCAGTTTGAGCAGCAACCAAAAGAACAGCAAGATCAATGGGTTGCATTGCAAAAGCCATCTTGTCAATCTGAAGGGGGGAGGGGGGGGGACATGGTTTGGGAAGGGGAAAGACAGATGGAGAGGTTACAGAGCTCTGCTCACCCCCATCCCAGCAACACACACTCCCCATATCCCCCTCCACAGCTCCCCAGTAACACACACTCGCCACATTCCCTCCCGCAGCCCTCCAAAAACACATGCTCCCCATACCCCCCTCCACAGCCTCGCAGCAACACACACTCACCATAATCCCTCACAGGCCCCCAGCAACACACACTCCCCACATTCCCCCCACAGCTCCCCAGGATGGCAACAGAGACCTCCCCATTTCCCCCACTCACAAACACACACCCAAAACCCATGCAGTAGTGGGCACAGACAGCGCTGCTTGACAAGTCCTGAGGCTGCAGCACTGCCGCTTCAGAGAGTTTCCAGCCAATCCTCCACCAGCAACAGTGCTTGCTGCTGCCAGCACTAGGACCCAGAGTCAGCGCTAAGACCCGAGGTCAGCGTTCAGAGCCAGGTCCATGCTGAGAGTCTGAGGTTGGACACCGTGAATAACAACAGCCCCCCCACCTCCACGCCTCCCCACACACCCTTGCAGGCCATGCCCAACCTGAAACACAACATGGCTGCCATGAACCAACCCCCTGAGCAGCATGGAGCAGTTTGAAAGCAGAGACTTACCTCCTCGCTCACCATCTCTGATCAAGCGCCTGAATGCAACTTTTATACTGGAGGTGTTTTCCTGACCGATCTGGCTGCAGCGAATGAGGTGGTTAAGGCAGGTGAGCTGGGACGATTGGGAGTGAAGCTTACTAATGACATTGTGATGAATGCAAAAAAATGCAAATTGACATTTCGCCCATTTTGGGTTCTGATCGCGCTGATTTTTTTTTGGCAAAATGGGAATGGGCACGAAAACGGGCATCATTCCAACTAGTTGCATCACACCCGATTTGATGACATTTTCCCGCCACAAAATGGGTGTGATGAGGTTGTAAAATTCTGCCCAATACTTTGTAATAACATAGACAATAGAACAGTTGATTGTCATTTCAATGCAGCCTTCCATAATGTTATAATAATCTTTTCAATAGACAATAGATGGCAGCACTTTGCAAAATTAGTTTCCATAGTAACCATTTTTTAAAATATCTGTTCTGAGATTAAAATCAGCTTTATAAAGTTTGACTGCAATTCAACTGCTAATTGGAATCCTTGTGTTGGTACCTAAGATGAAGCATCATGACATGGTTATCATTGAAGCTAAATATAATCTTACCACTCACATAAATTACATTTATTTTAGAAGTAAAATCTCTTTAGTGGCAGTAAACAGTATCAACTGCATTGATCAGGATCTGTTCTCCTGCATTGTTGTGTATAACTATGAACCCAATGGGCATTTTAAATATAAACTACAGTTTATGTGAAGTAAATATAAATCAATGAAACACCATGCGTTCACAATACATTATTATAATGCTAAATTAGAAATCGTTAAGCAGTCCCTTCTCTTTCAGGCCAGAAAATCTAATTACTATGAGTTTGAGAGCACCCATGCCCTGAAAATGTATAGGTGTTTAGGGAGACTCCTGCTTCAAGTCCTTTGAGGGCCACCCCGTGACTCACACACATTTGGTTCAGCTCTTGTATGCAATTTTCCCATGTATTCCCATACAAGGAAAGGTATGAAAGGGGGTCAGGCCTGGCGCAACAAAATTGGTGTTTCTCCTATGGTTGAAGCCCAGAATACCATTGTCATGGTTACATTTAATCACCAATATTCCCTCTCAGATGTGCATGTGCGCAGCTAAGCAGCAATCTGGAATGCATTAAAATAAATGGACCATTCAAATTTCATCAGTTAATCGGGAGAGCTTTCCAGCATTATGTAAGTTTTAAATTTCAAATTGTAAACTGCTCATGGACAAAATGCAGCGCTCAGAGGACGTTGTTGCATTCCCATCACAAAGAAAATTCAGAGTGCATATTGTTGGTTACACCAGGCATGCCTTGATGGTGGCAACAGAGATGGAGACCAACTTGGAGGTCATTCTAGAGTCAGAACCTGGACTCTTCTGATGATTTTATAACTTTTTCTACATTCTATGTTGTTTTGATAGACCAAATGGCCAACTCTAGATCCTATTTTGCCTGAAGTGGAATGTGGGGAAATTCAGATACCCTTTGCTAGATGTAATGCAAAGGTTCATTCTTCATATTAAGTTGATGATTTAAGAGAGTTTATGTTTATGTTAGCAATGTTCAGCTAGTAAAATGGATTCTAGTCCAGAATGCTTCAGCTTATCAGAATGTTCAACACAGATCAGATTTGCCTTTGTTTGCTCAGCCTTCAGAACTGTCACAGGTCTCTGAGCAGTTAAATATCTGTGGACACGGTTTGACTATCAAGACTAGAAACCATTCCTGTTCCATGGAGGGAACACAGCAACCAGCAGTTGCTGCAACCTTATGGCTGCGTTTCTGGAAATGTGAGGGGGGTGGGTGCTCTTTGCCCAGTCTTGCAAACCCTGGGAGGGTGGGTGGCATCGTTCCTCAGGGAGCAGAATCAAGGACTGTCCCCCCGCCACCTCTCCCACACACTCGCCATAGCTCCCACCATGGCCTCAGAGAATGTAACTTGTTTGGTCAGGGAACTCACCAAATTCATATTTGCCTGTTAATTTCAAATTGCAGTGAAGCAGCCAGCATTTTCACTTGCCTCACTGACAAAATGCATCATCTGCAGCCTCATCCGGAGGCCGAAGATCCTCATGCCGATGAGCTGCTTTTAATATATCCAATAAGATAGATATTTGATAGACCAGTCAAGTTGTTAATATTACAGATTTGAACTTACTTAAATGGCAAATCTCGTTTTGCTCACTGCCTCTTAAATGATTGCTGCTGTTCTGATGAAATCTTAGATCCTTTGCACAATTCTGGGTAACTAATCCCAACAAGAATTTCAATGCTTTTATTTCTCTGAGCTTATCTCCTTCAATTTCCAATTGATCCAATAAGTTGTTGATATCTGATATAAAACTGATATTACATTCTATTAATACAATATTTCTTTTAGTCTGATCACATCACAACCGGTCTTACTTCCAGTTATCATGGAGGCATGACAAGAATCATGGTCTGCGTAAGACAGTTAGGTTTTCAAACAGTGAGTAGTGCTGAGATTGAAAGACGCTAACATTTTTGGCTTGTTTCAAATCAGATAAATAACTACACTTGCTTCTTAGCTCACAAGTGAAAGAAATAGCATTTGGAGACGAGACAGTTTAATAGATCTCTTTGCACAGTCATCAGCCATGGATCTTAATAGGTGAAAGGCAACTCACATAAAGAAAGAATGACTTGTCTTTATAAGACACTTCATAACCTCTCCCAGTAATGCCTCACGTACTTCATGTACACTGAACTACTTTGAAATGGCAGCAGTCATTTTGTACCCAGCAAGATTTCACAAAGAGCAAGAAGATGAATGAGCAATTAACCTTTTTTATGTTGGCCAACCTCTAGAAGAACTTGCTACTGCTCTTCAATAATTCTCAGTTCTTTAACATCCAGCCGAAATCCTGTAAGATAGGCAGATGAAGCTTTTTTGCTTAACATTGAATCTGAAGGTTAGCATTCTTAACAACGCAATTGCTTTTGCAGGATTGGACTGAATTGTCAGCCTAGACTTTGTCCTTGAGTATTGGAGAAGAGTTTGAGCTCACATCTCTCTTAATCAGAGCTGAGGCTTCTATGAACAGAGCTAAGCTGACAAGTGCATAATAAAATGGTTATGTTCCAAAATAAAAGTTTTAGAACAACCTTAGTAGCCACTAAATTTTTCTAATACTTTAACAGATGAGTACATTCTCAAAAGATTATGACTGAGCCCGACTATGGTCGATCTCAGCTGGGTTGGGGATGGTCGGTGTGGGGAGACTGGGGGAAGTGGAGATGGTGTAGTGGAGGGGATGGAGACATCATAAATATCTTGAAGTACCCTTAGGTTAGGGAGGGGAAAAGCAGTAAGAGTTTCATTCCCTGCTCCTTATCCAGTTACTCCTGCTGAACAAGCAACTGAATTTTACAGGCCACCCACAAGAAGAAAAATAGATTGGTTGACTGATAAATTAGGGATCTCTGCCAACCACAGGTGGGTTACCTGCCTGTGATCCAATTGAGGCCCTTAATTGGATAATTAATGCACGATTAAGGGCCCTATCCCACTGCCACTCTGATATCATGTGTGGCAGGAGAGGTCTGCACCCAAGGTGTGCCTTGGCAGATTTAATCCTGTGGGTTGCTGGTCAGTGAAAGAGGGGTGAGGGGTGAAGGGTGGGGGGAAACTGTCACCTTCCCAGGGCTCCTTAACTCAATCGTAGGCCCTCCAGCCACATGATTTTCTTCCCCACATCCACTCTAATTCCCTGCCCTGTCCAACAGAGCATAAGTCCAACAGGGATAACCTGAATATCCGGGTCCATCACTGAACCTGCAGTACCAGCAGTGGTCACTGCTCCTGCTTGGTACTGCCAGTGTACAGAGCTGCCAATCCCTGATTGGCGGGCAGTTCTATGAGGAGATGGATGGAAGTCCTGCCTCATCCTAAATAAAGGGCTACAAAGTTAAGGTTGAGTAAGCTGAGTAAGTAGGGGTGGGCTCACCCCTCAAGTTTACACTGGGATAAAATCCAACCAGCATTTTGCTGAAGAACAGCCCAGGAATTTTGGCCCTTTAGTTTTTGCCTTCTATCTGTACATTTATTCAATGAACAGAGCATCCAGGGGTAATATTGAACATTTGTTTTACACCCTACTGCTTTGCTGTTTTAGCGAATTATTTTCCCTTGCTTTTACTTCTTAATTTTCTGTTAGCCTGGTGGTATTTTATGTTCTATTTATGCTTCTATCTGTAGTAAGCTATAATTTTGTAAGTTCTGTTTCAACTTAAACTAGCCAATGCCCTTTCAGCTGTCAGGCACTTCAGCATTTCTGAAAAACCTGGAGATCTCCAGCTGTATGAAGCTTACTTTAGAATGCCTAGTTATTTTTAATCGAGATTCACATGCCCTTTGTTGTTTCGAGTTTCCTCCGACCTGCTTATTCTCTTCTTGGTATTTCCATTTCATTATATGTTTCATTTCACTAAGGCCTCCTTTCCAGAATTTCTATTATGCTTTGTAATCTTTGGATATTTTGTTTGATAAAGATACCTAATTGTATAGAGTGGTGGAGGGGTTGTGGCGGCGGGGGGGGGGGGGGGGCGCGGGGAGGGAATTTTGGGGTGAAAGAGTGAAAAGAGGCACTGCACGAATAAAATGTGTGTGTCTAAATATCTGGGTTCATCCTGTAATCTTGGACTAATTGCTGTTTGCCACTAATTAAACAAGCTAAAATGGAGATCTGCATGTTTAGTACTCAAGTACTGACTAGCCTCTCCTAGGCAATCCCTCAGGGGATTTGCTTCCACTCTCGTTCAATTGGTTCTGAGATGGCTGATAAGACCAATGCGTGATCTGCAGACTCTGCCAGCCACATGTGGGGCAGGTACTTCCTGAAGGGTCAAGTTTATGTGTTGTTAGGAGGCTTGTGTTCTCTCTGATATGTCGACTTTGCCTCTGCATATTCCCAACAACATCTGTCGTTGCGTTTGGTGCCTTCCTGAAAGAACCTTCACTATTTTGATCAGTCAGTCACAAGCCAAGAACTTTCAGATAAGCCAGCAGGTATGTTTGACCATCCTTAGCGATGTTTTGATGGCATCCCTAAAGTATATCTGTTGTCCTCCTGGGTGTCTCCAGCTGAGTAGAGCAACTGCTTCAGGAGTCTGGTGTTATTATAAGGACTACATGCAGAGCAAGCTTTGAATGATTAGAGCAAGTTGAAGAGAATGTTGCTGTTGCCTTTCTGGATTTGGAGGATCTTGCAAACGCACCACCGGTGGTACTTCTCCAGTGCTTTATTTACTCATTCAGGGAATGTGGGCATCGTTGGCTGGGCCAGCATTTATAGCAACAATATTGCCATCCTAATTGATCTTGAACTGAGTGGCTTGCTAGACCATTTTAGTGGGCATTTAATAGTCAAATGCTGTGGAACTGGAGTCACATATAGGCCAGACCAAGTAAGGACAACAGATTTCCTCCCCTAAAGGACGTTAGCGACTCAGATGGGTATTTATGACAATCGACAATGGTTTCATGGTCAACATTAGACATTTTAATTCCACGTTATTTTGTATTGAATTCCAATTGCACCATCTGCTGTGGTGGGATTCAAACCCAGAGTCCCCAGTGCAATTACGCTGGGTCTCTGGATTGCTAGTCCAGTGACAATACCACTACATCACAGCCTCCCCCGAAGGTGCCTCAAGGTACCTACTGTCGGTTGTCCAAGTCTCTGAAGTACTTAGGAGAGTGGGAATCACTGCTACCCAGTAAACTATGACATCACCATCCTGGCTTGGGAATTCAGGTACCTCAACATCAATATTGCCATCCTAATTGAGATGCAATAGACAGGGGAAGGCCAATGAAGCAACAAGGCAGCATGTATGCCTTTTTCCAGAAGAGGGATAATGCCTCCATGTGATGGCATCACCTTCAAAAATGAGCTTGCCTGGTGCCTCAGTGATTCCCCTTGTGGGATAATCATTCACCACATGACTGCCCAGCTCACCCTAAGAAGGAATCAGCAGAAACTGCTATCAATACACATACTCCTACACTTCTGGAAACTGAAGAGACCAAAAAGGGATTCTACACTCACCTTGAGCAATCCTTCACCTGAATCTTTTGTGGCAAACTGATCCTCCTTGGAGATTTCATAGAATTATAGAATAGAATCCCTACAGTGCAGAAGGAGGCCATCAGCCCAAAGAGCTTGCACCGACAACAATCCCACCCAGGCCTTATCCCCATAACCTTACGCATTTACCCTGCTAATCTCCCTGACACTAAGGGGAAAGTTATCATGGCCAATCAACATAACCTGCACATCTTTCAATGCCAGAGTCCAGAAGGATGCAAATCTCTGGAAGGGTGTGATAGGCAAGGAAGAAGCAGAGACAGAAAACTCCAACAGAGCCTTCCTCATGATGAAATGTCTATAACAGGAACAATACCTTATTCCTCCGATGAGACAAACACAAGACGTCATGGCAACATGCACGGTCAAACACTAGCACTTGCATGGTTACTTCATCTTTCAAGCAAAGGACCACAGAGACACCCACATCACCTGTGCCATGACAGGTACTGATGACTGCTGGACCAATTACTGCCTTATCTATCCAGTCCTCTCTGTCAGTCTGGCCTGACAGTGAAGGCAACAGAAGCGATGCCAAAGGAAACTAACATTGAAGGACTCAAAGATCCCACCAAAACTGCCCTTCTCAATCAGCGCATCACTGCCAACTTCTCAATCTCCAGCCACTGGGAACTACAGAGTGCCCACAGTGCATTCTCAAACATAAAGTCCACTGATTAGTAGCAATTTCCTCAAGTGGTATTTATAGCATCCAAGTAATCCACTGAAGTGCAGAGTGTGCTGTCTACTGGTGCAACTGAAGGAGCAGGACATTGGCACTGGACAGGATGGCGTGTGGACTGAGGGAGAGAATTCACAGATTATCAGAGGCAGTAGTGGAGATCCTACTGGAGGAGGTATATCATGGGAGGGATGTCCTTTTCCCACAGCGAGGACAGAGGCGACAGAGAAAGCTAATGACAGGAGATATGATAGGAGATCAGTGAGGCAATAACAGCCCCAGTACATGGCTCCAATGCTGCACAAAATTCATCTTACAAACACACTGTTCAATAACTATACCAGCAAAGACTCAACACATTGCAATAGAACATAGAACAGAACATAGAACAGTACAGCACAGAATAGGCCCTTCGGCCCACGATGTTGTGCCGAGCTTTATCTGAAACCAAGATCAAGCTATCCCACTCCCTATTATCCTGGTGTGCTCCATGTGCCTATCCAATAACCGCTTAAATGTTCCTAAAGTGTCTGACTCCACTATCACTGCAGGCAGTCCATTCCACACCCCAACCACTCTCTGCGTAAAGAACCTACCTCTGATATCCTTTCTGTATCTCCCACCACGAACCCTATAGTTATGCCCCCTCGTAATAGCTCCATCCACCCGAGGAAATAGTCTTTGAACGTTCACTCTATCTATCCCCTTCATCATTTTATAAACCTCTATTAAGTCTCCCCTCAGCCTCCTCCGCTCCAGAGAGAACAGCCCTAGCTCCCTCAACCTTTCCTCATAAGACCTACCCTCCAAACCAGGCAGCATCCTGGTAAATCTCCTCTGCACTCTTTCCAGCGCTTCCACATCCTTCTTATAGTGAGGTGACCAGAACTGCACACAATATTCCAAATGTGGTCTCACCAAGGTCCTGTACAGTTGCAGCATAACCCCACGGCTCTTAAACTCCAACCCCCTGTTAATAAAAGCTAACACACTATAGGCCTTCTTCACAACTCTATCCACTTGAGTGGCAACCTTTAGAGATCTGTGGATATGGACCCCAAGATCTCTCTGTTCCTCCACAGTCTTCAGAACCCTACCTTTGACCCTGTAATCCACATTTAAATTCGTCCTACCAAAATGAATCACCTCACATTTATCAGGGTTAAACTCCATTTGCCATTTTCAGCCCAGCTTTGCATCCTATCTATGTCTCTTTGCAGCCTACAACAGCCCTCCACCTCATCCACTACTCCACCAATCTTGGTGTCATCAGCAAATTTACTGATCCACCCTTCAGCCCCCTCCTCTAAGTCATTAATAAAAATCACAAAGAGCAGAGGACCAAGCACTGATCCCTGCGGCACTCCGCTAGCAACCTGCCTCCAATCCAAAAATTTTCCATCCACCACCACCCTCTGTCTTCGATCAGACAGCCAGTTACCTATCCAATCGGCCAACTTTCCCTCTATCCCACACCTCCTCACTTTCATCATAAGCCGACCATGGGGGACCTTATCACACGCCTTACTAAAATCCATGTATATGACATCAACTGCCCTACCTTCATCAACACACTTAGTTACCTCCTCAAAAAATTCTATCAAATTTGTGAGGCACGACTTGCCCTTCACGAATCCGTGCTGGCTATCCCGGATTAATCCGCATCTTTCTAAATGGTCGTAAATCCCATCTCTAAGGACCTTTTCCATCAATTTACCAACCACCGAAGTAAGACTAACCAGTCTATAATTACCAGGGTCATTTCTATTCCCTTTCTTTAACAGAGGAACAACATTCGCCATTCTCCAGTCCTCTGGCACCATCCCCGTGGACAGCGAGGAACCAAAGATCAAAGCCAAAGGCTCTGCAATCTCATCCCTTGCCTCCCAAAGAATCCTAGGATACATTTCATCAGGCCCAGGGGACTTATCGACCTTCAGTTTATTCAAAACTGCCAGGACATCCTGCCTCCGAACATCTATTTCCTCCAACCTATTAGCCTGTAACACCTTCTCTTCCTCAAAAACATGGCCCCGCTCCTTGGTGAACACTGAAGAAAAGTATTCATTCATCACTTCGCCTATCTCTACTGACTCCATACACAAGTTCCCACTATTGTCCTTGACCGGCCCTAACCTCACCCTGGTCATTCTTTTATTCCTCACATAAGAGTAAAAAGCCTTGGGGTTTTCCTTGATCCGATCCGCCAAGGACTTCTCGTGTCCCCTCCTAGCTCTCCTAAGTCCCTTTTTCAGCTCATTCCTTGCTAACTTGTAACCCTCAATCGAGCCATCTGAACCTTGTTTTCTCATCCCTACATAAGCTTCCCTCTTCCTTTTCACAAGACATTCCACCTCTTTCGTGAACCATGGTTCCCTCACTCGGCCATTTCCTCCCTGCCTGACAGGGACATACCTATCAAGGACATCCAGTATTTGTTCCTTGAAAAAGTTCCACTTTTCATTAGTTCCTTTCTCTGACAGTTTCTGTTCCCAACTTATGCCCCCTAATTCTTGCCTAATCGCATCATAATTACCTCTCCCCCAATTGTAAACCTTGCCCTGTCGTACGGCCCTATCCCTCTCCATTGCAATAACAAAAGACACCGAATTGTGGTCACTATCTCCAAAGTGCTCTCCCACAACCAAATCTAACACTTGGCCCGGTTCATTTCCCAGTACCAAATCCAATGTGGCCTCACCTCTTGTCGGCCTATCCACATATTGTGTCAGGAAACCCTCCTGCACACACTGCACAAAAACTGCCCCATCCCAACTATTTGACCTACAAAGGTTCCAATCAATATTTGGAAAGTTAAAGTCCCCCATGACAACTACCCTGCGACCCCCACACATATCCATAATCTGCTTAGCAATTTCTTCCTCCACATCTCTATTACTATTTGGGGGCCTATAGTAAACTCCTAACAACGTGACCGCTCGACGTGAATACAACCCATCTAACTCTCCACTGAAATTCACACAACCCTGATGCATTCTTTACAGGCACTACTCATACCTCAGACACAGTCCATAGTTCTTCAACTACTTCAGATATCAACTGCAATGCACTTATTCACAATCACCACTCCTCCTCTTCCAAGTATAAGAAAGGGGTTAATGTCGTGTCTATGAGTTGAGAGCAGTGTTTGTTTTGTGGAAACTGGATGGGTGCAATATTTGGTAATTACACTGATATTTGTTAATTGCAATGATACTGCTGAATTGAATAAAACAATTAGAATTGAATAGAATTGTTAATCGCAACAAACTGGTTGAAATCAGCAGAGGCGACTTGAAACCGGACAGAAAATCACAGGAAGAAGTCCTTCAATGGCTAAACGAATGGAATATAATTTGGCTAACTAATCAACAGCCAATCGTGCACTCAACTAAAAATGCCAATCCAGAAGTGGATTGTACATGATCTCTTTGAAAAACTGTATCGTGTGTGTACACGCCTGAAAAGATTGGGGCATTCAAGGAAGAAGACAGAAGATTTTATTCATTTATGGAATGTGGGCGTCACTTGCTAGACCAGTATTTATTGTCCAGCCTAAATTATACTTCCGAAGGTGGACCTCTTTTGTGTTTAAACTCAAGAACGCTTGTTAGACTGAGCTCTTTGCAATCAGCATATAAATGTTTAAGTACAGGCACTGAATTGGTACTTTCATCCTTACAAATTCTAAAAATCCATATTACGATCAATCAAGCAATAGGAAAAAAAGACCGTGTTCTGACGTCCATTCTCACCCAGTTGTAACAGGATATACTTCTGCTTGAGAACCCCAAAGGTCTCCTCAGATGTATGGCAGAATGACTCTCATTGTCACCCAATAGCCAACCATACAGTTTGTGTTCGGGCGCTAGGATCTGTGAGACAGATGATTCTATCATGATTAATGCACCATGGCAGGTCCTGGGATGACAGCCATTTGCCTTTACGATGCACCACTGATAATCACACACGAGCTGCACACATTGAGCAAATGGAGCTCCTTCTTGCTCCTGAACCCCTCAGACAGGTTCACATAGCAACTTGTGTGCAACCAGATGTTCCCTGAACCGTGGGAAATCCGACAGTCCTGTTAAATATTACAGCTCTGGACTCTTCTGGAAATACAGAATGATATACAATCATTCCTTAGACTGTCTGGAGCTGTCATCACCTCCCATTATAGAAATGTATAGAGGATTGAGTTATCACCTATGGCAGACTGTAAAATTCAGTAGCATAAAAATTAAATACTATATGTCACCGACAATGAAGATCTGGCTATGCAGCAAGGTCGGTGTCTTCAACCCATGGTGCCATAGATCACATGACAAAGCTCTTGGTAAGGTGCTGCCTCCCAGACATTTGTCTTGGGTCAAGTGAATGTAGGATTAGTGAGACAGATGATTCTATCATGATTAATGCACTGGGTGGTAGATTCCCCTGCTGAGGGTTCTCTTTGCCCTCCTGTCCCTCCTCTCCCTCTCTCCTATAGCAGGTCACACTACTCTGCATTGTCTGATCTCTTCCTATTCCTCGTTCAAATCAAGAGGTAGCCTTAGCAAGATCCCTACCACCATCCACTCCTTTTCTCCCGATGACTCACATAAGGGTCTCCAATAAGGCACTGGATCTTTTTAGGTGCATTCCTGAGAGAATCTCTGGAAAAAGAAGTGCTGATAGAATATTGGTGCAGTCATAACAAAGAATCAGGGAGTCTCCCAATGCAAACCAAACGTTCACTTCAGACACAGTGTCATTGGTCAATCTCAATCAGCAATTGAAGTGTAAGTTGAGTGTGCCTTTAAGTCGTGCTTGCATCTTCATTGATGACTTATTGCTGTTCAGCAAGTTGCTGGTAGGGGAGGTCAATAATTGCAGCACGAGCCAAATAAATGCCGTGCGGCCTCCTTTTAATGAATGTTAGAAGTCAATTTAATTGATAACCAGAGACTTTGCAACTGACCACAGCATTCTCTACGTACTGGTCAATTTCTTCAGCCAAACCAACAATCTTTAAAAAGGCTGCCTCCTGGTTAAACAGTTTCTGCTCACCCTATCGTGCAGAGCCTGAGGAGCAGGAACATTAAAACTGTGGGAGACTGTAAAATTCAGTAGCAAAAAATTAAATACTATATGTCACCGCCAATGAAGATCTGGCTATGCAGCAAGGTCGGAGTCTTCAATCCATGGTGCCATAGATCACATGACAAAGCTCTTGATAAAGTGCTGATTGTCTTGTTTTTCATTTAATTTTTCATTAAAAGAGATTGGTGCTGCATCCTGATGCGCGATATAACACACGAGAGGCGTGATGTACTCGGGAAATAAAGGTTTTTATTAACAACAATAACAGAGCGACCATATACAATACACGATCCCAGACTAAAGGGTCACCAGGCAGAGCAGTGACCTTTATACCTCTCCCAGGAGGCGGAGCCGACTGGGGTGTACCATAACAACTATATTAACAGGTAGAAAAGCCCAATCCTAACCCCAACAGTAACATATATACAGACTCATAGTACTGGCCAGACCCTGGCTCAGCACTACCTGGTGGGAACCAACAATGGTTCACCACATTCACCCCTCCTTTGAAAACAAAGGCCGGCGGGGTACAAAACACAGAATAATTGTTCATCTGTCTAAAAGTTCAAACGGTCTGGGGGACCGCACCGTCGTTGTGACCTCCTCAACACCGGCGATGACACCAGTTCAGGCAATCGCGGTGACGTTCTCTCCAAGGCGATGTCCAGCGACTCCTCCAGTGCCTCACGGGCCGGTAGACCCCGAGGTGGTGACAATCCGCTGAACTCGGGCACGCCTTGAAGTGGCGACCATCTCCTGGACTCAGGCAAGCTGTACACGGGAGTAAGAGGGTTAAGTGATGGTCCCGATACTGCCCGCGCCGTGTCAGGAGGGAAAGAAATGGTTGGGGGGTCCCTAACAGTAGGTGTGGGAGCGACAGGGGTTTCCAAGCCCCCTGCTGGCGCCAGATCTCGAATCGAGACTGTGTCCTCTCGCCCGTCAGGATATGCCACGTAGGCATACTGAGGGTTGGCGTGGAGGAGATGGACCTGTTCAACCAGAGGGTCGGACTTGCGGGTCCTAACATGTCGCCGCAGGAGGACAGGTCCTGAGTACGTCAACCAAGACGGTAATGAGGTCCCAGAGGAAGACTTCCTAGGGAATGAAAACATTCTCTCATGAGGAGTAGCGTTGGTTGCCGTACACAGGAGAGAGCGTATGGAGTGGAGCGCATCAGGGAGTACCTCTTGCCAACGGGAGACTGGAAGACCTTTAGACTTCAACGCCAGTAAGACAGCCTTCCAGACTGTAGCATTCTCTCGTTCGACCTGTCCGTTACCCCTTGGGTTGTAGCTCGTGGTTCTACTAGAGGCAATCCCGTATGAGAGCAGGTATTGCCTCAAGTCATCGCTCATGAACGACGAGCCCCTATCGCTGTATATAACAGGGGTAACCGAACAGGGTGAAAAGATCACGAAATGCCTTGATTACCGTGGCAGCGGTCATATCAGAACAGGGAATGACAAAAGGGAATCGTGAGTACTCATCAACCACATTGAGGAAGTACATGTTCCGATCTGTCGAGGGAAGGGGGCCCTTAAAGTCCACACTCAGTCTTTGGAAGGGACGAGTGGCCTTAACGAGTTGTGCCCTGTCAGTTCGGTAGAAGTGCGGTTTGCATTCCGCGCATACCCGGCAGCTTCTGGTTATGGACCTGACATCCTCCACCGAGTAGGGTAGATTCCAGGCTTTTATGAAGTGGAAGAGCCGAGTGACCTCCGGATGGCAGAGGTCATTGTGGAGAGCCTGCAATCGATTCTCCTGCATACTAGCGCATGTTCCACGCGACAGGGCATCCGAAGGCTCGTTGAGCTTCCCTGGACGATACATGATATCATAATTGTAGGTGGAGAGTTCGATTCTCCACCTCAAGATCTTATCATTCTTGATCTTACCCCGTAACGTGTTGTTGAACATGAACGCCACGGACCACTGGTCCGTGAGCAGAGTGAACCGTTTTCCCGCCAAGTAATGGCGCCAATGCCGGACGGCCTCCACAATGGCCTGGGCCTCCTTTTCCACCGCCGAATGTCGAATTTCAGGGCCTTGGAGAGTGCGAGAAAAAAAGGCGACGGGCCTGCCCGCCTGGTTAAGTGTGGCGGCCAGGGCGAAATCAGATGCATCACTCTCCACCTGGAAGGGGATGGACTCATCGATAGCGTGCATCGTGGCTTTCGCGATGTCGGCTTTTATTCTTGCAAAGGCTAAGCGAGCCTCTGTTGCTAGGGGAAAAGAGGTAGACTTGATGAGCGGATGGGCTTTGTCCGCGTAATTGGGAACCCACTGTGCGTAGTATGAGAAGAAGCCTAAGCATCTTCTCAATGCTTTGACGCTAGTGAGCAGGGGAAGTTCGAGGAGAGGACGCATACAGTCTGGATCAGGGCCAAGGAACCCGTTTTCCACCACGTATCCGAGGATAGCTAGGCGGCGCGTGCGAAATACACACTTCTCCCTGTTGTAGGTCAGATTCAGGCGAGATGCAGTGCGTAAGAATCTAAGAAGGTTGGCATCGTGGTCCTGCTGGTCATGGCCGCAGATGGTGACGTTATCCAGGTACGGGAAGGTAACCCACAGTCCGTTCTGGTCCACCATTCGGTCCATAGCACGCTGGAAGACCGAGACCCCATTCGTGACACCAAAAGGAACCCTTAGAAAATGGTACAGGCGACCATCCGCCTCAAAGGCCGTGTATTGTCGGTCCTCTGGGCGAATGGGGACCTGGTGGTAAGCAGATTTTAAGTCGATGGTGGAGAACACCCGGTACTGCGCAATCTGATTGACCATGTCAGATATGCGCGGGAGGGGATACGCATCCAGCTGCGTGTATCTGTTAATGGTCTGACTATAGTCTATGACCATCCGGGGTTTGTTCCCATTCTTAACCACCACGACTTGCGTCTTCCAAGGACTAGCGCTAGGTTGGATGATCCCTTCCTTGAGGAGCCGCTGAACTTCAGATCGAATGACGATCCGATCCTCAGCGCTGTAACGCCTGCTCTTTGTTGCGATGGGCTTGCAGCCTGGATCGAGATTCTGGAATAGGGAGGGTGTGGTAATCCTAAGCATTGAGAGACTACATGTGGAGTGCATTGGGCAATTTAGAGGCTGCGGGTCTCCCACTGAAAGTGGAGGGAGTGGCCCACCGTACTGCAGGGTTACACTCTTCAAGTGGACCATAAAATCTAGTCCTAGGAGTATTGGCGCACAAAGGTGCAGTAACACAAGGAGCTTGAAGTTCTCGTAAACCATGCCCTGCACTGTCAGATTGACCACACAACTCCCTAGCACGGTGACAGACCGGGACCTTGACGCCATCGAAATTGTCTGCTTGACAGTCCGAATCTGGAGACCACACCGCTTCACGGTGTCTGGGTGAATGAAGCTTTCCGTGCTCCCGCTATCAAACAAACAATAAATCGTGCGTTTGTTTACCTGTATGTCCATCATGGACTTGTCGAGTCTGTGAGGCTTGGCCTGGTCCAGGATGATCGATGCCACCGTTGGTTCGTGGGCGCAACTGCAGGCAGCTGAGATGGTTGATGATGACCCCTGCTGATCATTTGCGGTCAGTGCCAACCAAAATGGCTGCCCCCATAGGTCGCACGTGGACGATGGCGCCAAAACCTGTGGCCCCTGCAGGTCGCACGTTTCTTGTGACTCCGTCGTTCGGAATGGCGACGTCCTGGAATCGCACGTGGTAGAAGACCTTGAAGATGCAGAAGACAAGGAGGCCGGCTCCGGGGAGTCACACGCCGCACTGCTGTTCTTGGATGGAAGTTTGGACCGGCATACCTTGGAATAATGCCCCTTCTTGCCGCAGGCGGAGCACAACACCGCTGTAGCTGGACATCGCTGCCGAGGGTGTTTCACCCCCCCACAGAAGTAACACGGCGGGCCACCTGGAGCTGCTGCCGTCGTCAGGTCCGAGGCTGGAAACGCAATCGCGCAGTTTTTCGGTCCCGCTGAATGAAGTGGGGTCTGTGACTGCCCCTGCCACGCTGTCTCCATGTGGTCGTCGGGGTACATCGCCAGACTTTTGGAGGCCGTTTCTAGAGCGTCAGCTAACTCTATAGATTTAGTGAGATTGAGGTTGCCTTGCTCCAACAGCCGAAGGCGGATGTACGACGAGCCGATTCCCGCCACGAACGCATCTCGAGCTAGGTCGTTCATGTACTGGTCTGCCGACACTGACTTGCAGTTGCAGGCTCTGGCTAGCTGTTGAAGCTCGCACGCGTACTGTTCCGTCGTTTCGCCAGGCTGCCGCCGTCGAGTGGCTAGAAGGTATCGAGCATGCATCTCATTCGGCGGTTTGTTGTATCGCTTCTTGAGAAGCTCGAGGGCCCCTTTGTAGTCGGTGGCCCCACGGATCGCTAGGTATACAGCGTCGCTTACCCTCGCGTGGAGGACCCGGAGTCTGTCGGCGTCGTCGGTGACCGCTGTGGAGGCGTCGAGGTAATCTTGGAAACACTTCAACCAGTGGTCAAAAGTGTTCGATGCTCCCGCCGCACGTGGGTCCAACGTAATCCATTCGGGTTTAAGCATTTGCTCCATGTTTTCTTTGTCGTTTTTTTTTTCAAAAAGAAAAAAGAATTTACTTGTTGGCAATAAAATTGATGCGCGATATAACACACGAGAGGCTGGATGTACTCGGGAAATAAAGGCTTTTATTGCCAACAATAACAGAGCTACCATATACAGTGTACAATCCCAGACTAAAGGGTCACCAGGCAGAGCAGTGACCTTTATACCTCTCCCAGGAGGCGGAGCCGACTGGGGTGTACCATAAGGACTATATTAACAGGTAGAACAGCCCAACCCTAACCCCAACAGTAACATATATACAGACTCATAGTACTGGCCAGACCATGGCTCAGCACTACCTGGTGGGAACCAACAATGGTTCACCACACATCCTATGTTTAGAGTCAAAGAGTCAGAGAGGTTTACAGCATGGAAACAGGCCCTTCAGCCCAACTTGTCCATGCCACCCCTTTTTTTAACCCCTAAGCTGGTCCCAGTTGCCCGCATTTGGCCCATATCCCTCTATTCCCATCGTACCCATGTAACTGTCTAAACGCATTTTAAAAGACAAAATTTTACCCGCCTCTACTACTACCTCTGGCAGTTCATTCCAGACACTCACCACTCTCTGTGTGAAAAGATTGCCCCTCTGGACCCTTTTGTATCTCTCCCGTCTCACCTTAAACCTATGTCCTCTAGTTTTAGACTCCCTTACCTTTGGGAAAAGATATTGACTATCTAGCTGATCTATGCCCCTCATTATTTCATAGACCCCTATAAGATCACCCCTAAGCCTCCTACGTGCCAGAGAAAAAAGTCCCAGTCTATCCAGTCTCTCCTTTATAACTCAAACCATTAAGTCCTGGTAGCATCCTAGTAAATCTTTTCTGCACTCTTTCTAGTTTAATAATATCCTTTTTATAATGGGATGACCAGAACTGTACACAGTATTCCAAGTGTGGCCTTACCAATGTCTTGTACAACTTCAACAAGACGTCCCAACTCCTGTATTCAATGTTCTGACCAATGAAACCAAGTATGCCGAATGCCTTCTTCATCTCTCTGTCCACCTATAACTCCACTTTCAAGGAGCTATGAACCGAGATCTTTTTGTTCTATAACTCTCCCAACACCCTACTATTAACTGAATAAGTCCTGCCCTGGTTCGATCTACCAAAATGCACCACCTCGCATTTATCTAAATTAAACTCCATCTGCCATTCGTCAGCTCACTGGCCCAATTGATCAAGATCCCATTGCAATCCTAGATAACCTTCTTCACTGTCCATTATGCCACCAATCTTGGTGTCATCTGCAAACTTACTAACCATGCCTCCTAAATTCTCATCCAAATCATTAATATAAATGACAAATAACAGTGGGCTCAGCACCGATCCCTGAGGCACACCACTGGTCACAGGCCTCCAGTTTGAAAAACAACCCTCTACAACCACCCTCTGTCTTCTGTCATCAAGAGCCAATTTTGTATCCATTTAGCTACCTCACCCTGGATCCCATGAGATTTAACCTGATGCAACAACCTACCATGTAGTACCTTGTCAAAGGCCTTTTACTTACGAACAGATCTTCCATTCTCTTGCCATACTGAGGTATAACCAACAAGTATTAAAGGCAAACAAATAGCTAAGAACGCTTATTTTACTTGCCTAAGACATCGCTGTGCAGCAGAGCACCTCTTAAACTCACAAATACAGTAAGGGAACTGATTATCCCAGCTATGCTGATTCCTTGATACGTTTCTGTGGCTCTTGTAACTACTATTAGCTGCAATTTCTACCATGAGATCTTAAGTGTGAATTTTGCTCACTGTCGGAAACCTCATCAATCAGGAATATGGATTATGATTTGTGTGCCCAATTCATGGTGCTCCAAATAGCCAATATGAACTTGTTTCGAGAACATGTTGCTTTTGTTTGAGAACTTGATTCTACCTGAAAATATCTTGCAAGTGCATGATAATCAGTCTCATGCAGAGCCTGGTGATTTGACAAAGGCTTCCTTTCCCCAGTGCTGTATAATTAAATACTCTAGTGACATCTTGTGGGATGTTTCCAAGCTTAAATATCTTATGTTGGAAATGTCTCCTTCAAACGGATGATACATACAGTATAAAGCTGTTGTTTCTCCTGACATTGGTATTCTTCCGATTGTTCTGCTGAGTGCAAGTTTAAAAGCTTTGACAAAATGTCATTTTTCAGCAATATTCAAGATTACCAAATGACTATTTAACATACAGAACAATTCAGTTGACAAACAGGATATTAACAAAATGTAATAGAATTCAGAGATATACATTGATCACATAAGCAAATTCAAGGTAACTTTTCTAAAATATATTTATTTAAAAGGGGCTCCTTCAGTTATCAAGCAGCAAGCAACCTAATTCCTCTATTAGGTAGCGCAGTCCATTTTGAGGGTCAGGACCCATATCACTGAATCCCCACAGTGCAGAAGGAGGTCATTTAGCCCATTGAGTCTGCACCGACTCTCTGGCAGAGTATCTTACCCAGAGCCTCTCCCCCACCCTATCCCCACACATGTACCATGCCTAATCCATTTAACCTACACATTTTGGGACACTAAGGGGCAATTTAGCATGGCCAATCTACCTAACCTGCAGATCTTTGGACTGTGGGAGGAATCCGGAGCACCCGGAGGAAACCAATACAGATACAGTGAGAACGTGCAAACTCCACACAGTCACGCAAGGCCTTAATTGAACCCAGGTCCCTGACGCTTTGAGATAACCACTAACCACTGTGCCACCATGAAGCTTTGACAATGAGCTCCGCTGGGCAGTGGGCATCCCAATTACCTGCTTGTTAACATCAGGCTAGTAGAGAGTCAAGTGACCCAGGGGCCACTCAGCCAATAGAAAAATGGACCTGAGATAGGGGGAAGAGCCTGGGGTGGGAGTGGTCCACATTATTCTTGCAGAGCCAGTGGAATCTGAAAAGTTTCATATGAAGAGACTTGATGCCCATAATGGTTCCTTTTACAATGCCATGCATTTGAGGAAGCCCTGTTTCTCACTGAAAGCTGCATATCCTGTGACGTATGCATTCTCACTTTCAAATATGCAGACTTCAACTGAGGACTATTTAGTGTCACAGTGTGTGTAAGGGTGGATTAGAAAGCTAAGGTTGCATGTGAAGTGACCTTCCTTTTTAAGCATTGAGCCAGTCACTGTTTCAGGTGTACACTTTAGGTTATCCTGCTGCAGATACGTAAAACATTGTGGTAACCGAATTTGCAACACAAAGATGGTAACAGTACATCTTCTAACATATCCGGATCAATATGGAACAACCAAAGCAAATGATGTGTCCATGACAAAGATTGTTGCACCTCATCAACACCTCTTCCTCCGCATTATCCTGTAGGACATTTGGAGCCACTGTATGAATACCCAGCCTCGCCACTTTATACAGTACAAGGTCTAAATGGCAACAGCATCGTAAAATAAAGCATTGGCAGACAAAATCACCCAAAATATCGGTTGAAATTCTCATGGAAACCAACTATTGCCCAGAGAAACATGGCAGCATTGGGATTGAATTATTTTTAAATCCTCTGAGCAGCAAGACTTCTATCAATCACTTTTATTGTCAACTCGTTGAAGAAATGCAGCTGAGCAGATCAAGTGCCAGATTTCCCAGATGTTTGTTTATATAAAAGCAGTATTCACAGTTGGAATATTAGCATGACATTTTTAAATTCTGCTTATTAATATTGAAACTAGCCCACTTTCGATCCAGAAATGATTCCCCCAGCAAAACAGATTAGAGGGTCATTCAGAAACTCCATGCCATTGTGTACAAGGGTGCTGGTTTATAATTGTATCCTCAATAATTTCAGGAGTAACAGTCCTCCATGCTCACTATTCTTCGCCTGCCATCTACTTTCTACCCTTGTGCTAAAACGCCCAGGATTGGGGCTTGACTTGCACAGGAGTAAAAAGCAAATCAAGAAGTCACTTTACTGTGGGTGGATTTTTATCCAGCTGACCTGCACAAATTAAATCTTTTCTCTGTTCAAGAAGAAAGGCCAATTGAATTATAGTGTTGCTTAATTAGAGGAAATAATGTCAAACAAAAGAAAAGGCACTGGAACCACAGTGATCGAATACTCCTGAGTAACAGGAGCACACATTTCATTTGTAGTCAAAGTGTGTCTCTAAAGCTTGTATTCAACCTCTCAAATAAGATTTGAATTTAAGTGAGTCATTAGTACTAGGATGGAAAAAGGTCTCTGCAGGCAATGAATAGTTCTCCATTTTTAATATGAAATAAATCTAAATATACACTGTGCCTGATTCACAAAGCAATGCAGAACCTTATAGAAGGAATCACACCATCAATGCTCCTTTTCAAGAAGACTGCCTTTTGGGTTATTTTGTTTTGATGCTTTTTAGTTCGAGAGCTAATACTGATACCATTGTGTGGAGCGATGTATTGAACTTGATACTGTATTAATATCAATGGAGATATAAAGGCCCACGTTTCAGATGTTGGTATTTTAATGAGAACTTATTCTGTGAGAAAAACAGTGCCCAGCACTAAAAGGTTAATGCCACAACAGTGTCTAATATTAATTTAAATCAGCAATAAACACCTACTGTTAATGGATTGAAAGCTGAAGTCAATTATTATTGATGGATTGCATTCAGTTAAGTAGCTCCAGTTGTTATATTCTAATATTTCAAAACCCTATGTAACTATGGATCTGAAACACCTTGTGGGAGGTATTGGAAAATAACATTTCTTCTATGCTGAAACTCTTCCCAGATATTCGGTGTCTTCTTGGAAAGCATTTTAATTCAAGAGACTCACTGAGCTGGTTAGTATTTGAAGGCTGCAAGCTGGACTTCCCAATACAAATCCCACTGTACATGATATAGGAGCTGGAGGAAGAAGGCTAGATGTGAAGATAGACTAATCAAGTATTGCCAAAAGAGAGTCAATCCATTCCAGCGCTATCCATTCAGCAGCATTTATAACCTGAAGCACACTTCCAAGACATAGTCCAGGTGTTGATTCCAGGAGACTACACTTCACTCGTGAAGTTTTAGGTGAACCTTGTGCATTACTGCAGTCAGGTCTGTAACCAATATCTAACTGTAGCTTTTGTGACTAAAGCTCATTGCAGGGACCCACAAGGAACTCAGCCAATTTGCTGATGTACCACAAAAGGTGAAGTGACTAAACATCCTCAAACTCTAAATGCAAGTTCGACAGTTGTTCCACTCATTACCACGGCCACGTTCTTCTAAATAGCCCATGTTGCTGTATGTAATGATTTTTCCCTGATGGCCCAACAATGCCACCCCTCTGTTTTCCAAGTTTCACCAGCAGCATTTCCACGTCATCAGCAGGAGAGTTAGGTGCTTGACTTCTCCCTTTTGTTACAGCTGCCAATTCACTTCTTCTTCCAAGAATTGTAACAGCAAGCAGCCCTTTATAATCCATTGACAAGGAATACTAACAACATTGTTGGTTTGAATACCATAATGAACCGATTTGCACAGTATTGCATGTAATTTGTGCAATTTTGTTTTGAAGGGACACTGGCACGTGATTTCCAATTGCAAGCTTGTTGCGTAGAAGCAAATGAGCAACTTTTCAAGTGGCAAAACTCAGGCCGACTTCTACATGAACATTCTAATGACAACAGCAGCCGAAGGATCAGTCAGAACCTGACTGACCCAAAACACTTAGGGTAAAAATGCAAATTCCAATCTGCATGTGAATTTAAGCCAGTAAGGAGATATAACTGAAAAAGAATGACAAAACAAAACCATCTGGTCAAAATATCAGACCAAGAGAATCATTATTACAGCTGGTAGAACTAATTATTTTTGTCTTTCCAAGGATATTTGATTTCCTTATACATATATGTAAAGAAAAAATCAAGGTAAACCATGGGGGCGATTCTCCCATTCTCCCCGTGTGCGTCGTCCAGCCGAAGTTTTTTGGCATGGAGGAATCCACATTGAAAATGAGTGCAAAGGTGATCTTTTATTTATTTATTCGTGCGACATGGGCGTCGCTGGCTGGCCAGCATTTATTGCCCATCCCTAGTTGCCCTTGAGAAGGTGGTGGCGAGCTGCCTTCTTGAATCGCTGCAGTCCATGTTCTGCGGGTTGACCCACAATGCTGTTAGGGATGGAATTCCAGGATTTTGATCCAGCGACTGCGAAGGAACGGCGATATATTTCCAAGTCAGGATGGTGAGTGGCTTGAAGGACAACTTGCAGGTGGTGGTGTTCCCATGTATCTGCTGCCCTTGTCCTTCTAGATGGAAGTGGTCATGGGTTTGGAAAGTGCTGTCTAAGGATCTTTGGTGAATTGCTGCACTGCAGCTTGTAGATAGTACACACTGCTGTTACTGAGTGTCAGTGGTGGAGGGATTGAATGTTTGTAGATGTGGTGCCAATCCAGCAGGCTGCTTTGACCTGGATGGTGTCGAGCTTCTTGAGTATTATTGGAGGGGCACCCATCCAGGCAAGTGGGGAGTATTCCGTCACACTCCTGACTTGTGCTTGTAGATGGTGGATAGGCTTTGGGGAGTCAGGAAGTAAATTACTCGCCACAGTATTCCGAGCCTCTGACCTGCTCTTGTAGCCACTGTGTTTATGTTGTGAGTCCAGTTGAGCTTCTGATCAATGGTAACCCCAAGGATGTTGACAGTGGGGGATTCAGTGATGGTTACACCATTGAATGTCAAGGGGCGGTGGTTGGAGTGTCTCTTATTGGTGATGGTCATTGCCAGATATTTGTGTGGTGCGAATGTTACTTGCCACTTGTCAGCCCAAGCCTGGATATTGTCCAGATCTTGTTGCATTTGAGCATGGACTGCTTCAGTTTCTGAGGAGTCGTGAATGGTGCTGAACATTGTGCAATCATTGGCGAACATCCCCACTTCTGACCTTATGACGGTGGGAAGGTCATTGATGAAGCAGCTGAAGATTGTTGGGCCTGAGGGACTCCTGCAGAAATGTCCTAGAGCTTAGATGACGGACCCTCCACAACCATCTTCCTATATACCAGGTATGACTCCAGCCAGCAGAGAGTTTGTCCCTGATACCCATTGATTCCATTTTAGCTAGGGCTCCTTGATGCCACATTTGGTCGAATGCAGCCTTGATGTCAAGGGCTGTCACTCTCGCCTCATCTCTAGAATTCAGCTCTTTTGTCCATGTTTGAACAAAGGCTGTAATGAGGTCAGGAGCTGAGTGAACCCCAAACTGGGCATCACCGAGCAGGCTGTGGCTAAGCACGTGCTGCTTGATAGCATTGTTGATAACCCCTTCCTTCACTTTACTGATGATCGAGAGAAGACTGATTGGCTGGGTTGGATTTGTCCTGCTTTTTGTGTACTGGACATACCTGGGCAATTTTCCACATTGTTGGGTAGATGCCAGTGTTGTAACTGTACTCGAAGAGCTTGGCTAAGGGAGCAGCAAGTTCTGGAGCACGAGTCTTCAGTACTATTGCTGGAATGTTATCAGGGCCCATTACCTTTGTAGTATCCAGTGTCTCCAACCGTTTCTTGATGTCACGTGGAGAGAATCGAATTGGCTGGGGACTGGCATCTGAGATGCTGGGGACCACTGGAGGAGACCGAGATGATCATCCACTCGGCACTTCTGGCTGAAGGTTGTTGCGAATACTTCAGCCTTTTCTTTTGCACTGATGTGCTGTGCTCCTGCATTATTGAGGATGGGGATATTTGTGGAGCCTCCTCCTCCAGTGAGTTGTTTAATTGTCCACCACCATTCTCAACTGGATGTGGAAGGATTGCAGAGCTTAGATCTGATCCGTTGATTGTGGGATCGCTTAGTTCTGTCTTTCACTCACTGTTTTTGCTGTTTGGCATGTAAGTAGTCCTGTTTGGTAGCTTCACCAGGTTGATACCTCATTTTTAGGTACGCTTGGTGCTGCGCCTGGCATGCCCTCCTGAACGCTCCATTGAACTAGGGTTGATCCCCTGGCTTGATGGTAATGGTTGAATGGGGGATATGCCGGGCCATGAGGTTGCAGATTGTGCTGGGGTACAATTCAGCTACTGTTGATGGCCCACAGTGCCTCATGGATGCCCAGTCTTGAGTTGCCAGGTCAGTTCAAAGTCTGTCCCATTCAACACGGTGATAGTGCCACACAACACAATGGAGATTATTCTCAATGTGAAGGCGGTACTTTGACTCCACAAGGACTGTGCAGTGGTCACTCTTACCGACACTATCATGGCTGATGACGCCTGTGCGGAGGTCCGAGACCGAGGCAGAGGCCCGCTACAATGAGGCCCACACTGACACCCGGTCCGTGATAGAGCGCTGCATAGGCCTGTTAAAGATGTGATTCCGTTGCCTGGACCACTCTCTGAGTGCCCTGCAGTATGACCCTCTGCATGCCTCCTGCATTATCATTGTCTGCATGACATAATGCAACAGCGCGGAGACCAGTTGGAGGAGGAGGAGTGGCAGCAGGTAGCACTGGAGGACCTGCCATAAGGAGGATGGAGGGCAGGCGGCGATGGCAGGTGCCCGGCAGGGCAGGGGAGCAAGGGAGGCCTGATAGTAGCCCACTTCACGTAGCTGGTGATGTCCAGAGTGGGGGCTGTTCCAAGCCTTCCACCCCAGGAGCCACTGCAGCCGCCACCCCCCCCCACAAGCCAAAGATGGAAACTAAAACCACATGACCCTTTTCCCCCCCCAATTCCCCCCCACTGACCACAAACAACATCCAACCAGTTCATGGGCCTAGGTTGACAATGGTAACGAGTCTTTGGTGAAGGTTGGAGGATGATGACGACGCACTGTTGGCACACTGGAATTTTGCCCCTGATGCCACTCAAGTCTGACTTCTACCTGTTCTCCAAATGCACACCATCATCTGGGCCCACGAAGCAGTGGGGGTTGGGAAACCAATCATGTGGGGCAATGGGTCTGGAGCTAGAGCAGGGGCAGGGGGGAGGAGGGTGCAGAACAGGGGATGGTGTGTGACTAAGGGTCTGGGGGATGGTAGGGAAAGTAGGGTAGGTGGTGTAAAACATTTAGCCGAGTATCGCACAGCACAGCAGTCTGCACCTCGATGCGTGGCATTGGGGAACACTCAGCTCTGTGGGGGGAGAATCAGAGACACATTAGTCACTATTATGAGGTGAAAATAAAAGTTTATTGTGCTCTGAACATTTCCCTAAACCTAACCCTGACCACTGCTGACATTCACCCATGCCCTCTCAGTGAATCTACAACTTTCTAATATTGTGTGGCCTACTGCTTCTTCTAGGCACTCCCCCAGGATGCACAATTGGAGGTGGAGGGGTCCAAGCTGTGATCCACGCCCCATTGACTGTGATGCCCTTGGCGGCTGTGCCCTAGGGGGCCAAGACCTAGAGTGCCCTAGTCGACTTGCGGGTGACACTGATGTTTCTGTGCCACCTTGTTCATCCAACTGGCCCTGAAGTGAGGAAGTGGGGAATTGGAAGGTCTCAGGACGTTCAGGATCTCCTGAGTGGAAGGCCCCGGCAGGAGCTCAAGCCCTTCCTCCTCCCTTGGGATGCCCAGAGGCTCTTGGGACATGCCATAGGATGCCAGGGTAGCTGGACTGAGCTCCAGAAGCTCCGGCATCACCTAGCTCTGCCAGTTCTGGAGGCCCAGATGCGTCTGCCCCATGGTCTGTGATCCCTCAGCCCTGGCCCTCTGAGACTGGGCCAAGCTCTGGAGCCCCTCCGCTACAGCATTCTGTGAGCAAGCCAGGCTCTGGAGCCCTTCAGCAGTAGCCTTCTGAGACTGGGCTAAGTTGTCGAGGCTCACAGCCACAGCCTGCTGTGTCCCCAGAATGCCAGCGAGAGTCCCAGCCATGGCCAGCTGTGTCTCCAACATGCCCCCAACAGTCATGTACTCCAAGATGTCCGCGACACTGTCGGCCTTGGCCCTTTGTATCTCCAAGATGGCCTGGACCCTATCCCGCATGTGGCCAATCCCTGACTCAGACTTTCCATTGCGGACACCACCCTTGCAGTGTTGGCCTGGTTACCATGCTGTGTCGGCATAACCTCCTGCAACAGCATTCTGTTTGACTCCCCTAAACAGTCTTGCAGTGGCAGCATGGTTGCTGACAGCCCTTCCACAACTCCCCGGGTTTTCTGATGCATCTCCACCAGCCTTGGGACAAATAAACCTTGAGGCTCGGCATCTGGCTTGGGGCCAGCTGAACCCTCGCCTCCAGCAGACTTCTGTGTGCTGAGCCCTCGGATGTGTCCGCCTCCGATGTGCATCAGCGGCTGGGATGTCCTCACCAGTAAGTGACTCAGAAGTCTCATCACTAAAATGACCCACCGTGGTGATAGTCTCTGTGTTGGTGGGTTGTGTGGTTGATGCTTGTGCCGAATTACTCGTGCTGTCCTCGGAGGATTCTTCAGGGCATCTCTCCGCGGTGTCTTCTGAGGTGTCCTGGGTAGTTGGTTGCGGAGCAGTGGTGGGGCAGGGGGGAGGGGGGCAACACCTAAAGGGCCTGGTTCCTCAGGGGCCAGGACTGTAACAAAGAGCACACATTAGGGGAAGGGAAGGAAAGCAGCCCACGCAGCATCGCTCTTACTTCAAAGAAGACTTAGGAAGAGGGTTAACCTGATGCTCACTCGCATGCTGGATGCCGACCTGGCTGTCAATTCCCATTCTAGGTGTGGAATCTCCTCCTGCCAACTCTAGGGCATGCTGCTTGCAGGGCATCAGCAGCCGCAGCTCTGGGACACCCCCTCCAGTCTTCTCCCTCATGGTGGTTGTGCACATTCTCCTCCTATGGGGACATAAGCGGGATTGAAAGCATGGATGGATGGAATGGCATGGGGTGCAATGTGTGTCTGAGTTGGGGAGCTTGTGTTGCCCATTTCAGGGAAAAAGTGCTGCTTGCCAGGATGCGGGGGGGTGGACGGCACAGGGGTTGAATGCAGTTCCGGGGGTTGTGGGGGGGTGGGGCGGTTGTTGGATGCTCTTGAGGTGTCTGAGCATAGTTTGACATTGTTAGTACAGCACATGTGCAGGTTCCAGAATGAGATGCACACTCACCCTTGCTACCCGAAGAGGGTCGTTCAGTTTTTTCTGACACTGTTCTCTGGACCGAGGTGTCAAGGTCCTGGCATTAACTGCAGCTGCCACCTCCCCCCACAATGCCTTTGCAGCGCGACCCCTTGGGCGAAGGCCCTGAATGGGAACAGCAGCTGGCGCCTCTCCTCCACTGCATCAATCAGGCGGACCTGGGCAGCCTGGCAGTGCCTCGACGCAGGTTTCTTTCCAGCCATCTTCCTGGCATGACTGGCTGTGTTTCCATTCTTGCCGCTTATATACAGCTCTCGCTTGTTAGGGGAGTCCAGGTGCAGTCAGTTTGGGCCAGTCATGCAGGGCATCAGCAGCCGCAGCTCTGGAATTTAGTTAAAATTCACTCAACAAGATCCTGTGTCCAGGGAGGAAGAGGTTGAAATCCTCAAGGCTCTCAATCAACAAGAGGGAATGTTCGCCAGCAGGGTTGTGCATGGCACAGCGCTATTTGTGTGCAAGGCAGCAGTGAGGCCAGTGCTATGAGTGTAAAGCGTGGGGATGTGGAGGGCCAGCAATGTCCGGGTCACTGGGGGATGAGGAGACCAGTGATGTCCATGACAGGGGGAGGGTGAGAGGTGAGCAATCAGACCAGCAATATCCGTGGAGGGTTGAGGCCAGTAATTTCAATGCTGGGAGGACTTGTTCAGGGATCTCCCAGAGATGTGCACATGCGCGAGGGCCCACTCAGCGCGCTGATTTCAGCCTCTCCATCGGGAATAGGCCCCGGCCCCGGACTCTGGAGTGATTCATGTTAGTGTTCGCTGCAGTGCACAGTGTGTGGGAGATTCATTTTGAAAACCCTGCTGTAAAACCCAGCACGATTTACTCCAGTTTTCACGTGAATTTGACACTTAAAATTTTGGGGCAAGAATCCCAGCCCATTTCTTTTCAATTCGTGCTCCTGAGAAAGTGCTGCTGACTGGTGTAAATACCGCTGCAAAATTAATATTATCCATGGTTCAGTTGGTATACTGTCATCTTAAAGTCAGAACGTTCTGGGTTTAAGTCCCACCTTCAATTTGTGAGCATAAAAGTCGAGGCTGACACTCCTGTGCAATACAGCGGGAACACGCTGCATGGTTAGAGATGCCCTTTTTTTGGGCAGAGATGTTCAATTTGTCTGCTTTCTCAGTTGGGTGATTGTAAAAGATATCTGGCAACTGTTTCAAAAAGAGGAGCAAAGTTATTCCTGATGTCCTGGTCAATATTTATCCCTCACTCAAAAAAAACCGCAGAAACAGATGATCTGGGCATTATTACATTGTTTATGGGAGCTTCCAATTCCAATTCTCTTCCCTCACCTAGAGGTGCACTAAGGTAGACTTACGCTTGTTTCCATAGCTAGTAACTCACAGAACAAGTCACTTTCCTATCGCCGGAGGCTAGTAGCTTGAGAATCACCACTCCACATCAAGCATGGCTGATCAGGAATCTCTCTCGCTCTTACTGCCAGCAATGGGCGTGTTAGGAATGATTCGCAGGTTGACCACACTCAACCTGATTGACATTATGAACACACCTTCCTTGACATCAAGCCCTGGGGTGGGACTTGAACCTGGAGTTCTGGCTCAGAAGATGGGAAACTATCTATTGCGCTATAAGATCTTATGGGAGCTTGGTGTGCACAAATTAGCTGTCTCATGTTCTACATTCCAATAATGAAAACATCTCAAAAGTACTTCATTGGCTTTAAAGCACTTTGAGATGCCCTGAGGTCATGTGTAAGCATTGGTATCAGTACAAGTCTTTTTAAAAATGATAATACAAAGTTGACACAATATCTTGGGAGCTGCTGATCAAAATGTCCCGTTGATTTTCAAACAACTTATAGAAATAGATTCCCTGTTTAATTGTTCCTGGGATGTGAGCATTGCCAGCATTTATAGCCCATTCTTAATTGCCCTTGTGAAGGCGACCATTAACTTGACTGTTAGGAAACAGGCCAGTTCACATCAACACGAACCAATGAGTCACATTCACTCCAATCAGCCAGCTGATGTGTGAAAATCCACATCCATTCTCCTTTCCTAATCCATTTCAGCCCGACCACAAGACAGAAACTGGATTGAGAAAGGTTGAGTGAGGAAAGGGTTGTGTGACACTATATTTTAGAAATTGAAAATAAAGGAAAGTTGAGATGACTGGTCTTAGATATTGATGATATTTCTTCTGCTGCTGCAATGTCAGACTTGCAAAACTGACTCTACCTGCCTCAGCTGATTGGCTCATGAAACCCTCATCCATGCCTCTTTTGCCTGTGGACTTGACTGTTCAAATGCACTCCTAGCTCCCTCCCATGTTCTATCCTCCTTAAAATTAAGGTCATCCAAAACTCTGCTACTCGCATCCTAACACAAGCCCTATTCACTCCTGATTGCAGTTCTACATTGGCTCCCAGTTAAGCAATGCCTCAATTTTAAAATTTTCATCCTTGCTTTCAACTCCCTCCATCTTGTCCTACCATTCCCACAACTATGCGTGTTCCTATGATTCTGGCTGCTAGATCATCCCCTGTTTTAGTCACCCCACCATTAGTAATGCCATCAGCTGTCTTAAGCTCTGGAATTTCCTCTCTATCTCTGTTTCCTTCTTTAACGCTCCTTACAATCCCAGTTGACAGTACTACTGGATGGGTAGTTCCCAGAATGGAACCCTGCCTCAAAAAACCATAACTGTTTTTTTTTGTAAAACATGGATGAACAGAGTCACAGGACTGCCAATTAGCTTTCAACAACAGAAAAAAACATTAAACATGAAAAATTTAACTATAATAATACTTCTTCCCACCCACTTATCTTCACGTAGGCAAATTTTGAGGATAACACAGGGTACAAAATACATCTGATGTTATAGTTTTCAATAAGCACACAGTTCCTGTAAACCAACAGGCCAACTGTTATCAGGCACTCTGAAACAAAATGGTAGACATCACCGATTGATCTTCTGTGGATTTCTCCTCAAATCCCTTTTCAGTTTTCCTCTGTACTGAATTGCCAGGTGCATTCAAACTTCCACACATCCTCTCAGATAACCAGCCAGCAATAGAACACTGCTACTTTTCAGGTGGTGCTAAGGTCACCAATATAGGATTGCTTCAGATATCTGGCTTATTTCTAGCCAACTTCACCATGCCTGCACTTTTTAGTTCTGTCTTTAACTTCAGTGAACAGTACCTTATTCAGATTCCAGTTCCTTTGACTTCAATCTTCCTGGAACTTCTCTTTTCATTTCCTGATATCTAGAACTAACTGTTCTTGAGTGTCTATGACTTGCGTTCTTGTCTATTGTGGTGAACCATCGTTGGTTACCACTGTGGGGTTATTCGAATGTTGCTGTTGGGTTAGGGTGTTGACACTGTGGGGTTGTTATAATGTTGTTGTTGGGCTAGGGTGTTTACACTGTGGGATTAATATACCTGTGGTGGATGCTGTTATGGCACATCCCAGTCGGGCCCCGCCTCCTGGGAGAGGTATAAGACCCTCTGCTCAGGCGGGACCCCTCCAGTCTGGAATGGTGTACTCGTGTTTAAATAGTTCCATTGTTTGTCAATAAAAGCCTTCAATTACTGAAGCCTTGTACCTCGTGCTTGATTGTCGCGCATCAATTTTATTGACAAACACGAAACTCTCGACAGAAAAGAGAGTATGGAGCAAATGCTAAAACCAGAGCGTCTGACGCTGGACCCACGTGCGGTGGGCGCCTCTAACACCTTCGACCACTGGCTGAAGTGTTTCGAGGACTACCTGGCAGCCTCTGCAGCAGTTACTACGGATAACGACAGACTCCAGGTCCTCCATGCGAGGGTAAGCGACACTGTCTACCTCGCGATTCGTGCGGCCACCACTTACCCGAGGGCCCTCGAGCTCTTGAAAAAGCGATACACGAGACCTCCCAACGAGATCCACGCTCGTTACCTCCTCGCTACACGACGTCGGCAGTCGGGCGAAACCATGGAGGACTACGCCAATGAGCTCTTGCAGCTTGCCAGGGGCTGCGACTGCAAAGCTGTGTCGGCTGAGCAGTATATGTACGACCTCGCCCGAGATGCGTTTGTGGCAGGGGTAGGGTCTTCGTACATCCGGCTCAAGCTGTTGGAGAAAGGGAATCTCAACCTGACCCAAGCGATGGAGATGGCTGAAATGCTGGAGGCGGCGTCGAAAAGCTTGGCCCTGTATCCAGAGGACCACGTGGAGACAACGTGGCAGGAGCAGTCACAAATCCCTCCTCGCCCCATGGGCTCGCGCTCCCATATCGACCCGACGACGGCGGCAGCCGCAGGCGGCCCGCGGTGCTATTTTTGCGGAGGAGCCAAGCATCCACGGCAACAGTGTCCTGCTAAAACGGTGATCTGCAATCAGTGCGGTAAAAAGGGGCACTACGCGAAAGTCTGCAGATCGAAGTCCAAGAACGGCAGTGCAGCCTGTGACCCTCCAGAACGGAGATCATCTCCATCGGCGTCGCAGTACCCACGAGGTCCGACCACTTGCGAGCCCAGGACGACGCCATTGTGGCTGGCGGAGGAGGAGGATGACCACCAGGAGTCGCTACGCTTGGCGCCCTCACCCATGTGCGATTCATGGGGGCGGCCATCTTGGTCGACGACGACCAGGAGCGACCAGCAGGGGTCCTCAGCATCAACCTCGGCTGCCTGCAGTGACGTCCAAGGGCCAACGGTGGCGTCGATCACCCTGGACCAGGCTAAGCATCACAGGCTTGACTGTTCAATGATGAACATTAAGGTAAATGGTCGTACTGTGTATTGTCTGTTTGACAGCGGGAGCACTGAGAGTTTTATTCACCCTGACACTGCAGAGAGGTGTGGACTCCGGGTTCTACCTGCCAAACAGACAATTTCTATGGCATCACGGTCCCGGTCTGTACCGATCCAAGGACGTTGTGTGGTAACTCTGGAAGTGCAGGGCACATTTTACGAGCGATACAGGCTCCTTGTGTTGCCGCATCTTTGCGCGCCAATTCTCCTCGGACTAAACTTTATGGTCCACATGAAGAGTGTGATCCTACAGTACGGTGGGCCACTCCCTTCGCTGGCAGTAGGGAATCAGCCGCAGCCTCCAAATCGTCCAAAGCGCCCCGCATGCAATCTTTCCACACTAAAGATCACCACACCCTCTTTATTTAAGAATCTGGTACCAGGCTGCAAGCCCATCGCTACTAAAAGTAGGCGTTACAGCGCTGAAGACCGGATCTTCATCAGATCTGAGGTTCAGCGACTCCTCAAAGAAGGGATCATACAGTCCAGCGTTAGTCCGTGGAGAGCACAGGTCGTGGTGGTTAAGAGCGGGAACAAACCCCGGATGGTCATCGACTACAGTCAGACCATTAATCGTTATACGCAGCTGGATGCGTATCCTCTCCCGCGCATATCTGATATGGTCAATCAGATTGCGCAGTACCGGGTGTTCTCCACCATAGACCTTAAGTCCGCCTACCACCAACTCCCCATCCGCCCAGAGGACCGACAATACACGGCTTTTGAGGCAGATGGTCGTCTGTATCAGTTTCTTAGGGTTCCATTTGGTGTCGCCAATGGGGTCTCGGTCTTCCAGCGTGCTATGGACCGAATGGTGGACCAGAACGGGTTGCGGGCTACCTTCCCGTACCTGGATAATGTCACCATCTGCGGCCATGACCAGCAGGACCATGACACAAACCTCCAGAACTTTTTGCGCACTGCGTCTCGCCTGAATCTGACCTATAACAGGGAGAAGTGTGTATTCCGTACGCGCAGGTTAGCTATCCTGGGATACGTGGTGGAAAACGGGGTCATTGGCCCTGATCCTGACCGTATGCGCCCCCTTACTGAACTTCCCTTGCCTGCTAGCGCAAAAGCACTGAGGAGATGCCTCGGCTTCTTCTCTTATTATGCGCAGTGGGTCCCCAACTACGCGGACAAAGCCCGTCCGCTCATCAAGTCCACGACTTTTCCACTCACGCCAGAGGCCCAATTGGCCTTCAAGGCTTTGAAAAGCGACATTGCGAAAGCCACGATGCACGCGGTGGATGAATCCATCTCTTTTCAGGTGGAAAGTGATGCATCTGATTTCGCCCTGGCCGCCACACTAAACCAGGCAGGCAGGCCCGTCGCGTTTTTTTCCCGCACCCTTCAAGGTCCCGAAATTCGGCATTCAGCGGTGGAGAAGGAGGCCCAGGCCATTGTGGAGGCCGCCAGACACTGGCGCCATTACCTGGCGGGGAAGCGGTTCACCCTGATCACGGATCAGCGATCCGTGGCGTTTATGTTCAATAATACGCAGAGGGGCAAGATCAAGAATGACAAGATCTTGCGGTGGAGAATTGAGCTCTCCACCTATAATTACGATATTATGTATCGTCCAGGGAAACTCAATGAGCCCTCGGATGCCCTCTCGCGCGGAACATGCGCTACCATGCAGGAGGACCGCTTGAACGCCCTCCATAATGATCTGTGCCATCCTGGGGTCACTCGGCTCTACCACTTCATCAAAGCCCGCAACCTTCCCTACTCGGTGGAGGATGTCAGGTCAGTAACAAGAAGCTGTCGGATTTGCGCGGAATGCAAACCGCACTTTTACCGACCTGACCGGGCACAATTGGTCAAGGCCACTCGCCCCTTCGAGAGGCTGAGTGTGGATTTTAAGGGCCCCCTTCCCTCAACAGACCGGAACGTGTACTTTCTTAACATCATAGATGAGTACTCCCGGTTCCCGTTTGTTGTGCCCTGTGCGGACACGTCGACTGCCACGGTGATCACGGCATTCCGTGATCTTTTTACCCTGTTCGGGTACCCCTGCTATATACATAGCGACAGGGGCTCGTCGTTCATGAGTAACGACTTGAGGCAATTCCTGCTCTCATACGGGATTGCCTCTAGTAGAACCACGAGTTACAACCCTAGGGGCAACGGACAGGTGGAGAGAGAGAATGCTACAGTCTGGAAGGCTGTCCTATTGGCGCTGAAGTCCAAAGGCCTTCCAGTCTCCCATTGGCAGGAGGTCCTTCCAAATGCGCTTCACTCCATTCGCTCCCTCCTGTGTACGGCAACCAATGCTACTCCCCACGAGAGGATGTTCTCATTCCCTCGGAAGTTGTCCTCGGGGATATCTTTACCAGCCTGGTTGACGTAGCCAGGACCCGTCCTTCTGCGGCGACATGTAAGGGCCCGCAAGTCCGACCCCTTGGTCGAACCGGTCCACCTCCTCCACGCCAACCCTCAGTATGCCTATGTGGCATATCCTGACGGGCGAGAGGACACAGTCTCGATCCGAGACCTGGCGCCCGCAGGGGACGTAGCAACTCCTGTCGCTCCCATACCCCCTGTCACGAATCCCCTATCGCTTATTTCTTCCCCGGACGTGGCGCGGTCAGCACCGGGACCAGTGCATAACAGTTATACTCCCATGTACAGCTTGCCTGAGACTCGGAGATCGGCGCCACCACAGAAGGTACCGGGATCCCCTGCACCACCGCTTCACCAGGGTCAACCGGCCCGTGAGTCCTCGAGGGGACAGCCGGACGCTGTTTTGGAGAGAACGCCGCCGCAAGCACCTGCTCCGGTGTCACAACTGGTGTTGAGGAGGTCACAGCGACGGTGCGGTCCTCCAGACCGTCTGGACTTGTAGATTTTTTTTGTATATATGTAGTTTGTTTTTGCACCCCGCCGGCCTTTGTTTTCAAAAGAGGGGTGAATGTGGTGAACCATCGTTGGTTACCACTGTGGGGTTATTCTAATGTTGCTGTTGGGTTAGGGTGTTGACACTGTGGGGTTGTTATAATGTTGTTGTTGGGCTAGGGTGTTTACACTGTGGGATTAATATACCTGTGGTGGATGCTGTTATGGCACATCTCAGTCGGGCCCCGCCTCCTGGGAGAGGTATAAGACCCTCTGCTCAGGCGGGACCCCTCCAGTCTGGAATGGTGTACTCGTGTTTAAATAGTTCCATTGTTTGTCAATAAAAGCCTTCAATTACTGAAGCCTTGTACCTCGTGCTTGATTGTCGCGCATCATCTATTACTCCATTGTTTTGGTTCTGGCAGAGCTGTGAGGGCTGCCTTCTCTCTCACTACCAAGCTCCAACTGCCACAAGTCCTGTTATAACTAAACTCAAACTTTCTAACTTAAAAGGTGACACATGGTTGCTGAGCAGCAGCTCAGTCTCTCTCTAAGCTCTTGTCTTTGCACACTGTAAACTCTCAAATCACAATGCAGACATGGTTTGAAATGAAATCAAGACCCCTCATACATACAAACACCATCGTGCAGCATGAACTTAAAGTTTTACCCCTTTCTTATACAGAAACACGAAATCAAATTCACTTAAATCTGCACTTTATTTCTAATATCCAACAGCATAAACATTGATCATTTAAAACTACCTCAGATTCCTGACATTTTTTCCCACAACTCATACATTTCACTTACAATGAGATATAATATCACGAAGGAATCTGTTTTCTGTTTCTCTTGTGTGCTTCTTCCAGTACTGATTATTTCCCACAGCAGTGACACTTACCATATCAATTAAGACAATTGTCTAAAAAATAAATGGTGATGAGTGGGAATCCATTAGCACCTTGTCAGCGAAGTAAGTGCTTTTGTTCACTGTGTTCTAGTAAATGAATCCGCTCTCTCAGTTTACTGTGGGTTCTTTCAAATTACTCACTTTGTATGGTAATTCGTTACACAGTAGCATTAGCATTGACCAGGCAAACGAGGATTCACAAATATCAAAGAGAAAGCTGGAAATACTCAGCAGATCAGGAGAGGGAAACAGAATTAACAGAGAGAACTTTGTGTTTGGGTTGGGACTATAATGTTGGAGCCAAACATGAGCCCCGAATGGACATCGGGTTAGGATCAATCAACTGACATGGCTGTACCCCGCATGACTTATTAGCAGCCAGAGGGTATGCTCACCATTCAGTTAAGGTCAGCAAGTGGGGTCTTAAGGCTGAAGGGCCAAGAGCAGGCCATGCCGGCTGTCTGCATCCTTGTGGATACATTAGTCTGTGATGAAGCCTCTCACTGTATCCATGGGTATAATAACTAGTCATTCAGCCTGCTGTCGTCCCCAAAGAGCTGACTAAAATCTTTGGCCTAATTTCCAAATTCATGTATTCTGGCTTTTAACTTCCTGCTTCATCCCTGTCTCTTGAGTTTAGCAGTGAATTTACTCATGAGTTTAGTGCTGAATTTTTTTTTAAAAGGATGAGGCGTGAAGGAATAGGGCCTATAAAAGGTGAAGGCGGGGAAATCAGTACGGAACCAGTAGAAATGGCAGAGGTGCTTAATAAGTATTTTTGCCTCGGATTTCACAGAGGAGAAGGACATGGGTGGATGTACTGTGGGCTTGCAGTGGACTGAAAAGATTGAGTATGTGGACTTTAACAAAGAGGTTGTGCTGGAATCTTTGAATGGCATCAAGATAGATAAGTCGCCGGGTCCGGATGGGATGTACCCCAGGTTACTGTGGGAGACGAGGGAAGAGATTGCAGAGCCTCTGGCGATGATCTTTGCATCGTCAATGGAGACGGGAGAGGTGCCGGAGGATTGCGGATGTGGTTCCTATTTTCAAGAAGGGGAATAGGGATAGCCCAGGAAATTACCGACCGGTGAGTCTAATCTCAGTGGTTGGTAAGCTGATGGAGAAGATCCTGAGGGACAAGATTTATGAGCATTTAGAGAGGTTTAGTATGCTCAAGAATACTCAGCATGGCTTTGTCAAAGGCAGATCGTGCCTTATGAGCCTGGTGGAGTTCTTCGAAAATGTGACTAAACACATTGACGAAGGGAAAGCGGTAGATGTGGTTTATATGGATTTTAGCATGGCGTTCGATAAGGTCCCCCATGCAAGGCTTCTCGAAAAAGTGAGAGGGCATGGGATCCAAGAGGCTGCTGCCCTGTGGATCCAGAACTGGCTTGCCCAAAGGAGGCAGAGAGTCGGTATAGATGGGTCTTTTTCTAAATGGAGGTCGGTCACCAGTGGTGTGTCCCACGGATCTGTTCTGGGACCCTTGCTGTTTGTCATTTTCATAAATGACCTGGATGAGGAAGTGGAGGGATGGGTTGGTAAGTTTGCCAACGACACGAAGTTTGGTGGGGTTGTGGATAGTCTGGAGGGATGTCATAAGTTACAGAGGGACATAGATAGGATGCAAGACTGGGTGGACAAGTGGCAGATGGACTTCAACCCAGATAAATGCGTAGTGGTCCATTTTGGCAGGTCAAATGGGATGAAGGAGTACAATATAAAGGGAAAGACTCTTAGTACTGTAGAGGATCAGAAGGACCTTGGGGTCCGGGTCCATAGGACTCTGAAATCGGACCCGCAGGTGGAGGAGGTGGTTAAGAAGGTGTATGGTGTGCTGGCCTTTATCAATCGAGGATTGAGTTTAGGAGTCCGGGGATAATGATGCAGCTATCCAAGACCCTTGTCAGACCCCACTTGGAGTACTGTGCTCAGTTCTGGTCGCCTCATTACAGGAAGAATGTGGAAAAGATTGAAAGGGTGCAGAGGCGATTTACAAGGATGTTGCCTGGATTGAGTGGCATGCCTTATGAGGATAGGCTGAGGGAGCTCGGTCTTTTCTCCTTGGAGAGACGTAGGATGAGAGGAGACCTAATAGAGGTATACAAGATGTTGAGAGGCATAGATCGGGTGGATTCTCAGAGGCTTTTTCCCAGGGTGGAAATGGCTGCTACGAGAGGACACAGGTTTAAGGTGCTGGGGTGTAGGTACGGGGGAAATGTTAGGGGGAAGTTTTTCACACAGAGGGTGGTGGGCGAGTGGAATCGGCTGCCGTCAGTGGTGGTGGAGGCAAACTCAATAGAGTCTTTTAAGAGACTCCTGGATGAGTACATGGGACTTAATAGGATGGAGGGTTATAGGTAGGCCTAAAAGGTAGGGATATGTTCAGCACAACTTGTGGGGCCGAAGGGCCTGTTTTGTGCTGTAGTTTTCTATGTTTCTATGTTTCTAAAATGGACAATTCTGGTTGGTAAGGTGCTGGATAACACAAATTTTACTGCACACAAAATAAAAGTGAAAACTTCAATCGCATGCAACCTCCTTCAGGCTTAGGTGATTTCAGGAACGTGCTTCTGTCCAAAAGGTTCCCTCCATCTTAACGCACCTTCTCAACAACTTTGCAAAAATTGAAATAGAAACTGACCACAGCTGCTGGACCATCATCGTGGAGGGAGGACACCTTCACAGTGTAACCTGTGGCCGATGCTATCACCAAATAGGTTGGGGAGCCTCAAAGTCCCAATCTGCTTCAAGGGGCTACCTCCAGACAGTTGCCATGCTCCTGACACTACATGAGGGGGCCCTACAGGCTAACTGGATAATTTCAGTTGGTCTCTGACCATTGGCCTCAACTGAGCTTTTAATTAGTTTAAAGATGGGGTGGTATGGTACAAACATACAAAATTACAAATTAAGAGCAGGCCCTTGAGCCTGCTCTGCCATTCAATAAGATCATGGCTAATCTGATGGTCTCCTCAACTCCACATTTTGCCTACCCACAATAGTCTTTATTAGTCAAGGAAGCTATCTACCAGCGATGTCTGAGAGTCACCTGAGGAAGGAGCAGCGCTCCAAAAGCTCGCGATTCCAAATAAACCTTTTGGACTTTAACCTGGTGTTGTGAGACTTCTTAGTGTGCCTCCCCCAGTCCAACACCAGCATCTCCACATCTTAAAAATATTCATTGAGCCTGCTCTACTAGTCTCTGGGGAAGAGAGCTCCAAAGATTCACAAACCTCTCAAGCAAACTTTTCTTCTCATCTCTGTCTTAAGTGGGAGACCACTTCTTTTCAAATCATGTCATCTAGTTCCAGTCTCTCCGGCAAAGGGAAACATCCTTTCAGCATCCAGCCTTTTCAGCCCTCTCAGGATCTTAAATGTTTCAACAATATCACTTCTCATTCTTCTAAACTCCAATGGGTACAGAGCCAACCTATCCAACCTTTCCTCATCGGTAACCCCCTCATCCCAGGAACCCATTCATCCCAGGAATCAGTCTCTGAACGCTTGTCTAATGCTTTCATATATTTCTTAAATAAGGAGACCAAAACTGGACATAGTGCTCCAGATGTGGTCTCACCAACAGCCTGCACAACTGTAGCAAAAATCCTTATTTATATATTCCATTCCCTTTGCAATAAACAGCAACATTCCATTTGCCTTCGTAATCAATTACTCTACCAGCATACTAACTTTTCTTGATTCATGTACTGGGACACCCAGATCTCTCTGTACCTCAGTGTTCTGCAATCTTTCCTTATAAATAATTTGACGCTTTTTAATCTTCCTGCCAAAGTGGACAAGTTCACATTTTCTCACTTTATACTCCATCTGTCAATTTTTTGCTTACTTCCTTACCTAATATCTCTAAACCCTCCTGCCGCTTCACAACTGGTGCCAGTTAAATCGGCAGTCCAGCCAGCATTGTGAAGATATGTGCAGTTTTATTGCGCAGAATGGCCACACAGAGTAAGGGAAAGACCAGATTTGGGTGAGGATCGAGAGCTAAGTTAGAAATTGGCTACAGAGGGTGTTCGGTACAGAGGCGGAAAGAGGTGTTTCTTATTAATACCATCATATGACAAAAAACGGCTGTTGCAGGGAAGAGCCCGAGTGAGCACAAGAGAGCTAGTACAGCACCGGGGGTGGAAGGTTGTTTTCAGCCTGAGGCAGAGCAATCTCAAGAAACTTATCCGTGCAGAAATTACATATGTTTCCGTTGCAAGAGGAAATGTCAACTCTGCAATGCAGTTAATCAGGTACATACTGAGCTGTTTGAACTGAAAATGTACGCACATTCCAAACATGGCACTGAAGAACCAGTGCAGAATTACTATTCAGCAGAAAAATGCAGATAACACTTCCCGGTCTTCACTTGTTGATCCTCTCTGGTGCATCAGGTGCATAACTCAAAAAAATCAGCAGAAGAGGAAAGATGCCCATGACTAGAGTGGGGATAATGAGTTACCCAACCTCATCATTGGATAGAATGTTTCAGCACAACACCAAACTGATGATACCTGGAATCCAGCAGAAATTATCGGCATGCGGTCAGAACCAGGATCATATCAACTATGAACATCAAATGGTATGACAATGCAAAGAGACAGATGCCAAATCAGAATAATGCCACAATCAAAAACATCACGTCATCCCATTGGAACTTGGGGGTCTAAGATGTAGCACAAACAAAACACCCCCAACCAGTATTCTGAAAATTTGCAGCAACCTCCATCCTGCAAAGACTATCTTAACTAAAGCTGGATGGATAAGCAAACCTCCAAAACATTTCAGACACGGGTAAATTTATTCAGAGACAATGGGCAGAATTTCCCCCCCAAATTTCTTAATATCATAACGGTGATTTTTTTTAAAGGTAAACCTTGAGTAAAAACGTGGAATGTTGTGATATAAGGTATATCTACTTTTAATGATCATATCTTAAATTGCTGCCAATCACTACCATTTTCACAGGATGTGTTGTATTAGTCCTACAACCTTATTCAATCAGGGGGTGGGGAGGGAAGTCGCAGGTGGAAAATGAAATTGAGGATGTAGAAAGGATAGTTGAAGGGGTGGGGAGGGTAGTTGGGGAGCCCGATAGAAAGTTGGGAGGGTAGTCAGGTTATAGGAATGGGTAGTCAGTAGGGTGGGTCTGGAAGATAGTCAGGTGGTGGGAAGGAAAGTCAGGGTGGAGAAAGATAGTTGAGGGGTCCTGTGGGATGTTGGGAGGTCCAGAGAAGGTAGCTGGGGTGGGGATGCAGAAGGTAACCGGGAGGGTGGGGAGATTTGGCAAAGGGTTGTGGGGGATCAGGTGGTTACGGTGGGGTTGGGAGAGTAGTCGGTGGGGTGGAGAGTAGTCAGGGTCTGTGGGGTAGTTTGGGGGGCTGGGAAGGAAAGTTGGGGTTTGGGGGGTAGTGAGAGTGTTGGGTGGTTGTTTGAAGGGTGCAGTGGTGATGCGCGTTATCAAACACGAGGCTAGATGCTCGGGAAATAAAGGCTTTTATTTACTGTAATGAAGCAGCCAATAATTATATACACGATCCCAGACTGAGGGGTCCCAGCCAGAGCAGGGACTTTTATACCTCTCCCAGGAGGCGGAGCCCGACTGGGATGTACCACAACACAAAGGTACAAAGGTGTAACAACCCCACCCTAACCCCAACAGCAACAAGTAGCACAACCCAACAGTAACATATGTACATCCTTGTAGTACTGGCCAGACCCTGGCTCAGTACTATCCAGTGGGAACCAACGATGGTTCACCACATTGACCCCTCCTTTGAGAACAAAGGCCGGCGGGGTACAAAAAAAACAGAATAAAGTGTCATCAGTCTATAAGTTCAGACGGTCAGGGGGACTGCACCGTCGTTGTGACCTCCTCAATACCGGCGGTGACACCGGAGTAGGCACTTGCGGTGGCGTTCTCCCCAAGGCGGCGTCCAGCTGTTCTTCCACGGACTCACAGGCCGGTTGACCCTGAGGTGACGGTAGTCCATGGGTTCCTGACACGCCCTGCAGTGGCGACCATCCTCTGGACTCAGGCAAGCTGTACACGGCAGTAAAAGGGTTAAGCAATGGTCCCGATGCTGCCCGCGCCGGGGGAGAAACAAGAGTTAAGGGGTTTGTAACAGGGGGTATGGGAGCGACAGGGGTTGCTACGTCCCCTGCTGGCGCCAGGTCTCGGATCGAGACCGTGTCCTCTCGCCCGTCAGGGTATGCCACATAGGCATACTGAGGGTTGGTGTGGAGGAGATGGACCTGTTCGACCAACGGGTCGGACTTGCGGGCCCTTACATGTCGCCGCAGGAGGACGGGTCCTGAGTACCTCAACCAAGACGGTAATGAGGTCCCCGAGGAAGACTTCCGAGGGAATGAAAACAGCCTCTCATGGGGATTAGCATTGGTTGCCGTACACAGGAGGGAGCGAATAGAATGGAGCGCATCAGGGAGCACCTCTTGCCAACGGGAGACTGGAAGACTTTTTGACTTCAACGCCAGTAAAACAGCCTTCCAGACTGTAGCATTCTCACGTTCCACCTGTCCGTTACCCCGAGGGTTGTAGCTCGTGGTCCTACTAGAGGCAATCCCGTATGAGAGCAGGAATTGCCTCAAGTCATCGCTCATGAACGACGAGCCCCTGTCGCTATGAATGTAGCCGGGGTACCCGAACAGGGTAAAGAGATCACGGAATGCCTTGATAACCGTAGCAGCGGATGTATCAGAGCAGGGAACAACAAAAGGGAACCTAGAGTACTCGTCAATGATATTGAGGAAGTACACATTCCGATCTGTTGAGGGAAGGGGGCCCTTAAAATCGACACTCAGTCTCTCGAAGGGACGAGTGGCCTTGACTAAATGTGCCCGGTCAGGTCGGTAAAAGTGCGGTTTGCATTCCGCGCAAACCCGACAGCTTCTTGTTACGGACCTGATGTCCTCCACCGAGTAGGGCAGGTTGCGGGCTTTTATAAAGTGGTAGAGCCGAGTGACCCCAGGATGGCATAGGTCATTATGGAGAGCATGCAAACGGTCCTCCTGTATACTGGCGCATGTTCCACGCGAGAGGGCATCCGAGGGCTCATTGAGTTTCCCTGGACGGTACATGATGTCGTAGTTATAGGTGGAGAGTTCAATTCTCCACCGCAAGATCTTGTCATTCTTGATCTTGCCCCTCTGCGTGTTATTAAACATGAACGCCACGGAGCTCTGGTCCGTGATCAGGGTGAACCGTTTTCCGGCCAAGTAATGGCGCCAGTGCCTGACGGCCTCCACAATGGCCTGGGCCTCCTTTTCCACCGCTGAATGCCGGATTTCGGGGCCTTGGAGGGTGCGGGAAAAAAATGCGATGGGCCTGCCCGCCTGGATAAGTGTGGTGGCCAGGGCAAAATCAGATGCATCGCTCTCCACCTGAAAGGGGATGGACTCGTCAACAGCGTGCATCGTAGCTTTCGCGATGTCGGCTTTTAATTTATCGAAAGCCAATCGGGCCTCTGGCGTTAGGGGAAAAGTCGTGGACTTAATGAGCGGACAGGCTTTGTCCGCGTAACTGGGAACCCACTGCGCATAATAAGAGAAGAAGCCTAAGCACCTTCTCAGTGCTTTTGCGCTAGCAGGCAAGGGAAGTTCAGAAAGGGGGCGCATACGGTCTGGATCAGGGCCAATGACCCCGTTTTCCACCACGTATCCTAGGATGGCTAAACGGCGCGTACGAAACACACACTTCTCCCTGTTGTAGGTCAAGTTCAGGCGAGATGCAGTGCGTAGGAAATTCGTGTCGTGGTCCTGCTGGTCATGGCCGCAGATGGTGACATTATCCAGGTACGGGAAGGTAGCCCGCAGCCCGTTCTGGTCCACCATTCGGTCCATAGCACGCTGGAAGACCGAGACCCCATTGGTGACACCAAAGGGAACCCTGAGAAAGTGATACAAGCAACCATCCGCCTCAAAAGCCGTGTAGTGTCAGTCCTCTGGGCGAATGGGGAATTGGTGGTAGGCAGACTTGAGGTCTATGGTGGAGAACACCCGGTACTGCGCAATCTGATTGACCATATCAGATATGCGCGGGAGAAGATACGCATCCAGCTGCGTATATCGATTAATGGTCTGAATATAGTCAATGACCATCCGGGGTTTGTTCCCGCTCTTGACCACCACGACCTGCGCCCTCCACGGACTAGCGCTGGGTTGTATGATCCTTTCTTTGAGGAGCCGCTGAACCTCAGATCTAATGAAGATCCGATCCTCAGCGCTGTAACGCCTATTTTTAGTCGCGATGGGCTTGCAGCCTGGCACAAGATTCTGGAACAGGGAGGGTGTGGTGATCTTCAGCGTCGAGAGGCTACAGGCTGTTCTCCCACTGCCAGTGAAGGGAGCGGCCCACCGTACTGTAGGGTTACACTCCTCAAGTGGACCATGAAGTTTAGTCTGAGAAGTATTGGCGCGCAAAGGTACGGCAACACTAGGAGCTTGAAACGCTTGTAAACTGTGCCTTGCACCGTCAAAGTTACCACGCAACTCCCTAGCACGGTGACAGACCGGGACCTCGATGCCATAGAGATTGTCTGTTTGGCAGGTTGAATCCGGAGTCCACACCGCTTCACAGTGTCTGGGTAGATAAAGCTCTCAGTGCTCCCGCTGTCAAACAGACAATAAATCACGTGGTCATTTACCTGGATATTCATCATAGATTTGTCAAGTCTATGAGGCTTGGCCTGGTCCAGGATGATCGACGCCACCGTTGGTTCCTGAGCACCACTGCAGGCAGCTGAAATCGACGAGGAGGACCCCTGCTGGTCGTTCGCGGTCGGTGCCAACCAACAGGGCCGCTCCCATAAGTCGCATGTGGGTGATGGCGCCAAACTCAGCGACCCCTGGTGGTCACACACCTCCGACTCCGTCGACCGTAATGGCGTCGTCCTGGCCTCGCACGTGGACGAACCCCTCGATGATTTCGACGACGAAGATCCGAGCTCTGAAGAATCGCAAGCTGCACTGCCGTTCCTAGATTTAGATCGGCACACTTTCGAATAGTGCCCTTTCTTACCGCACAACACAGCCTTAGCGGGACACCGTTGCCGAGTATGCTTCGCTCCCCCACAGAAGTAACACCGCGGGCCGCCCGGAGCTGCTGCCGTCATCTGGCCCGAGTGTGAGCATGCCATTACGCAGCATTTCGAACCCGAGGGACGAGGAGGGATTGGCGACTGCTCCTGCCATGTTGTCTCCACGTGGTCTTCCGGATACAATACTAAGCTTTTGGAGGCCGTCTCCAGCATCTCCGCTAGCTCAATTGCCTGGGTAAGGTCAAGGTTACCTTTCTCCAATAGTTTAAGTCGAATGTACGACGATCCGACTCCCGCCACAAACGCATCTCGGGCGAGGTCGTTCATGCTCTGCTCAGCTGACACAGCTTTGCAGTTACAGCCCCTGGCTAGCTGTAGGAGCTCGTTCGCATATTCCTCCAACGTTTCGCCAGACTGCCGTCGTCGAGTGGCTAAGAGGTAACGAGCGTGTATTTCATTGGGCGGTTTGATATAACGCTTCTTCAGAAGCTCGAGGGCCTTTGTATAATCGGTGGCCGCACGGATCGTGAGGTAGACAGTGTCGCTTACCCTCGCATGGAGGACCCGGAGTCTGTCATCATCTGTGGTGATCGCTGCGGAGGCTGCCAGGTAGTCTTCGAAGCACTTCAGCCTGTGGTCGAAGGTGTTAGAGGCGCCCACCACACGTGGATCTAATGTAAGGCGTTCTGGCTTCAGGATCTGCTCCATACTCTCTTTTTTTTTCTCTTCGACGAGAGTTTAACAACAGTAAATAAAATTGATGCGCGTTATCAAACATGAGGCTAGATGCTCGGGAAATAAAGGCTTTTATTTACTGTAATGAGGCAGCCAATAATTATATACACGATCCCAGACTGAGGGGTCCCAGCCAGAGCAGGGACTTTTATACCTCTCCCAGGAGGCGGAGCCCAACTGGGATGTACCACAACACTACAGTACAAAGGTGCAACAACCCCACCCTAACCCCAACAGCAAGAAATAGCACAACCCAACAGTAACATATGTACATTCTTGTAGTACTGGCCAGACCCTGGCTCAGCACTATCCAGTGGGAACCAACAATGGTTCACCACAAGTGGTAAGTCGAGGGTTGGGGATGGTAGTCATGGGTCCCGTGGGGGATCAGAAGGGTATTCAGAAGAGTGTGGAGGTTTAGGAGGTACTTGAGGGGTCAGGTTGTGGGCTGAGTAGTTGAGCATAGTGGAGGGTAGGGCTAGTCGGGAGTGGGGCTGATCAAGGGGTGGACAGGGAAGTTGGTAGGATGGGAGGGAAGGGATGTTAGGCTGATGGGAGCTGGTTAGGGGTTTGGGGAGAGTTGACAGGTGCGGTAGTTGGAGGGTCTCATGGGGAGTTGGGAGGGCATTCAGGAGTGTGGGTGCTATTTGCAGGTTGGGGTGGTTAGTTGGGGTTAGGGAGGGTTGAGAGGTCCAGTTGGGTGTCAGGGATTCAGTACTACAGTTACCCAGAAGTGGTTCATTTTTCTAACTTTTCCTGGGTAACTACTACTGTAAGATAGGACCATCCAAAGTCTGCGATTTAAATTGGAGTTTCAATGTCATGTCAATCACCACATTCAGGTAGTTCCTAATGCAGACAAATTGCCCAACAGAAGTTTGAACTTACTGGGCAATTACTGTGCAATCCTTATGTGAGGATTTCCAAGTTTCCCAGCCCATTTTTGAGGTATCCCTGGCAAACGGCGCCCCGTTATCTGTGTGGGAGCAGATTAATCGAGAGAAGGAGACTCCAATAACACCCCTTTATCATCCGCAATTTAAAAATAAACTTCAGCAGCTGCTAACAGCTAATGCAGAATAGAGTTCCAATTATGCTGCTATTTACCAGTGTGTATTGCACAAATATTGTCATATTTTCATCAATAGAAATGCTTTACAGATCAACCATGATCTCACTGAATGGAGGAACAAGCTTGAGGAGCTAAACACACTGTCCTCTGGTGCTGACACTCGTGGATTCCCACCAGTGCCTGCACCATGCATTTGAAGTCCTGCACCATGGTGTGGACATCTTTCGCCACAGAATGCAGATCCTGTGCTAAAGTCGCTACTGCGGATGCCACCCTTGCAGTGTTGACCTTGTTGCACAGGAGTGATGGCATCTTCTCCTCTGATAGAAGATGATGTGACTCCTCCAGTCTGTCTTGCATCCTGAGGAGGGATGCTGTTATCCCTTCCTGATGCTCGCGACTCTGCCTTTGCAGTTCCATCAACTCTGGGATGACCGGACCCAGGGACACATCATTGGCCAAGGGCCCAGCAGAGTCCTGGCCTCGAACATCCCTCTGAGTGCCGGATCTCTGGGACATCCCTGCCTCCACCTGCTGTGGATCTTCAGCTGTGAGGTGCTCACCAGTAAGTGACCCAGAAGCCTATCTACTTAGTGATCCCACTGATGTGTAAATATCTGCGCTGGTGCTAGTTGTGGGTGACAGCTGTGATACCTCTTCCATGGTGGGGTCCGAGAAGTCTCTCTTGGAGCTGCTGGAGTCTGGTGGGATCAAGGGGTATGAGGATGGTCCGGTATATTTGGCTGATCAGCCTGCAAGAGAAGAGAGATGGTGCTAGTGCATTATAGTGGATAAAGGAAGGTCATTGATTACTCACTGAGACTTGAGGAATGACATTGTGTCTTGAGGAGTCTCACATTTGTCTGCTGCCCCCACTTCACCATCAGTGCAGGCACAGTCTTCCTCCTCCCCGGCCAGGTCAAGGGTTCTCTCCTGGAATGGTGTGACGGTTCTGAACTCCAGCATTACTCCACTGGGTGTGCTTTCTCGTGCCTGTTGTGGTTGATTTTGTCCTGCAATGGCACAGATAGGGAGAGTGTAGGCGGCACTGTTAACATTTAAGATGGTGATGAGGTGTGGCAGGCATGGGGCTTGGGTGGGAGCTGGAATGTGAGGAACACAATGTTAATGAGGCTCAAGGTCCAGTCAGAAATTACGATGGGACTAGGTGGGAGTTCAGGTGTTTCTAATGTGTTGGTGCAGAGTCAATGGACCGAAGGGCCTCTTCTGCATGGTATGATCCTATGACATGATTGTCAATGGGATTCACTCCATTTTTCTCACCTGAACCAACACTTTGCAAATTCTGCTAAGATTGCCACCCCTTGTCCCCCCCACACGTGTATCGTGAATTTGGCATAGTCGATTTCTCGCAGAATTTCCAGCCATTGTGGCAGAGCTTTGGTAAGAATCCACTAAAATCAACCTCTCCACACATTTCATGCTGTGGTCACACCATTAAAGCTTAACATTTCCAGTGAAATCCCTCATATTTCACATGGCAAGCGAAAGTCACCAAGTCCGAGAGGACCATAGGCTACTCTTCCCCCCTTTTAAGAGAGAGAGCTGATTGGTGGTGATTTAGCCTGAGGGTCACCACACCTCAGACAAGGGGCAAGTTGAGACGGTGGGCCTTTATAAATAACTTCAGCTGGTATAGGAATTGAACTCCACATTGTGGCACCGTTCTGCATCATGAACCAGCCAACCAACCCCAATATAGAAAATATACAGAATCTGGTGAAATAAAAAGCTTCCAAACATAACTGATAAAGTCTCTGCTTATGCTTACCCAGAAAAAAAGAGGCAGTCCTCATAGAACATAATTCAACAGAGGTACTTACTTAATTGTAGTAGTATCAAATTCATTTTAAAAGCCATTATTCTAAAATAGTTTAACCAAAATATTATTCCATAAGGTCCTAAATAAAATATAATTAATTTAATTAATTGGATATATACAAAGTCCTCTATCAATATATGACCAGATTACAGGGAAAGTAAGAGGCATTGATGATGTTAGACTATGCCCAACTCCAGCACTGCCTTCTAAAATTTGGGGTCAGTGTAAAGGACAGTCCTGCCTGATAATTAAAGTCTATGTGGAATATCTATAGTCAACCTCTGGCATAGTGAGAGAATTCCCACCTCTGAGGCAATCCCACCTCTGAGTCAAAAGGTGCAGCATTCAAACTGTGCTCTAGTTAGTCCCAGCAATGAGAAACTGGAACCCCGGCCCTGAACTCTCAGTTGAAATCCAATGGGTTACTTACCTTTGGGAGTGAGTGACTCCCCTCATCATGGGGGTTGCAAGATCCATTTGACTGCACAGGATTAGCCATTTTATAGAAGGATCATTTGCACCATGACCAATCAAAATTAATGAGCCTGTGAATCCTTCTATTCCTTCCCACTTCTCCAAGGACAGAGTGGGAAGCTATGAGAACTGTAACCTGTGGCTTATCTAACCCATGGCATCTGTAGCAGCTAATAAGAACGTGCAACATAATCACAGTCCAAGACCACAAGAATTAAAAAGCTCTCTCCATGGGATTATCATTCCCTGAAAAACAGCCTTCATGGGCCCACTGTAGATAATTCCCTCCTTCCAGCCACTATGCCTTCAAGTAGGACACCAGATCATCTGCTTGTACACAAAGTGTGAAAATAATTAGCTTGTTACAAAGAACCAACTCATTGTAGTACGTCCTTGAGTGTAATTGATAGTGGGAAATTATGACCTGGAACTTATCAGAGCATTAAACTAGCTTATTAAGTCTTATGGCTGCACAAAAGTACATCTGACATTCTGGGTTGTGCTAGGCTAATAAAAGATTGATTTGCAAATTAGAGAAATGTGGTTCAACAGCACACTGAGATTTTTGATTGTAATTAACTGTGCTGGGACTAAAGTAGGTAACTGTGTAGTCATAGCATACTGCAATAAGAAAAAGATGATTTCATCAGGAATCAACAAATTTCCTGACAGATTACTCACTGCAGGATATTCCTTTACAGTAAAGATAGGAACATTGGAATAGGAGTCTGTATTTAGCTCCATAAACCTGTCTCATCTCACAATTCAATGAGACAGTGCTTGATCTGTAATCCGACTCCATAAACCATCTTACTGTCTTTGGTAAACAAAAATCTATCAATAATTGATTGAGCATCAAGTGCCATATATACAAGACATGTATACAGTTCCAAACTCCTGCCATTCTTTGCGCATGCAAGTGTTTCTTAATTCCACTCCTAAAAGGGCTGGCTAATTGTTTGACCATGGCCACTAGTCCTAGACTCCCCAACAGCCAGAAATACTTTATCTCTAGCTACCCTATCCGTTCCCCCTAACATCTTGAAAACTTCAATTGAAACAGCCTGTAACTTCCTAAATTCTAGGAAATACAACTCTATTTTGTGTAATTCTTCCTCGTATTTAAATATTTGGAGCTCAGGTATCATTCAAGTAAATCTACACTGTGCTCCCTCCAAGGACAGTTCATTCTTTGTAAGGTGCAGTATCCAGAGCTGCTGATGGTACTTCACGGTCTGACGAGGGCTTTGTATATCCTGAAGAATGAATTCAATGCTTTTTTATACCCTATTCTGCTAAACAGAAAGACTATTCAATTAGCCTTTTTGATTAAATGACAGGACTGACTGTAACATATCCAAGTTTGCTGAAGATACAAAATTAGGTGGGAAAGTAAGCGGTGAGGAGGATGCAAGGAGGCAGCAGAAGGATACAGACATGTTGGGTGATTGGGCAAGAATATGACAGATGGAATACAATGTAGTGAATTGTTAAGTTATCTATTTTGGTGGCATAAAAAAAATTGAGGGCGGGACTTTCCAGCCTCACTCGACCTGAGACCGGAAAATCTCGCCCGAAGTCAATGGACATTTCCATTGTCCACTGCTTGCCCGCTCCAATTCCGTGGCAGGCAGGGCAGTAGAATTCTGGCAAGAGAATACCTTTTGAATAGGGAGAGACTGGGAAATGTTTGCATTCACTTGTGCTTGTACATGAATCACAGAAAGTTGACAAACAGTTGCAGAAGTATTTAGAAAGAAAAATGGCATACTTGCTTTTGTTACAATAGGATTGGAGTGCAAGAGTAAATAATTCTCATGATGATTATACAGGGCACTATTAGGCCACACCCTGGAGAACTGTCTACAATTTTGGTCTTTATATTCTCAGAAGGTTCAAGAAGGAGAGCAACAAGGGTTCACTTGACTGATTCCTAGGGTGATGGGATTGTGCTATGAGGAGAGTTTGAGTCGACTAGGCCAATATTCCAATGAGTTTAGAAATATGAGAGGTTATCTAATTGAACCATGTAAGACTTTTCAAGGACTTGACAGCGGCTGAGAAGATGTTTCTCCTGGCTGGGAAATCAAAAACACAGGGTCATAGTGTCAGAATAACAAGTCAACCATTTAGAACATAGAACATTACAGCGCAGTACAGGCCCTTTGGCCCTCGGTGTTGCGCCGACCTGTGAAACCAAACTAAAGCCCATCTAACCTACATTATTCCAATATCATCCATATGTTTATCCAATGACCATTTAAATGCCCTTAATGTTGGCGAGTGCACTACTGCTGCAGGCAGAGCATTCCACGCCCTTACTACTCTCTGAGTGAAGAACCTACTTCTGACATCTGTCCTATATCTATCACCCCTCAATTTAAAGCTATGTCCCCTCGTGCTAGCTATCACCATCCGAGGAAAAAGGCTCTCACTATCCACCCTATCCAATCCTCTGATCATCTTGTATGCCTCTATTAAGTCACCTCTTAACCTTCTTCTCTCTAACGAAAACAACCTCAAGTCCCTCAGCCTTTCCTCATAAGACCTTCCCACCATACCAGGCAACATCCTACTAAATCTCGTCTGCACCCTTTCCAATGCTTCCACATCCTTCCTATAATGTGACGACCAGAACTGTACGTAATACTCCAAGTGCGGCCGCACCAGAGTTTTGTACAGCTGAATATGACCTCATGGCTCCGAAACTCAGTCCCTCTACCAATAAAAGCCAATACAACCCCACCAACCTGGGTGCCAGCTTTCAGGGATCTATGCACATGGACACCGAGATCTCTCTGCTCATCCACACTACCAAGTATCTTACCATTAGCCCAGTACTCTGTAATCCTGTTACTCCTTCCAAAGTGAATCACCTCACACTTTTCCGCATTGAACTCCATTTGCCACCTCTCAGCCCAGCTCTGCAGCTTATCTATGTCCCTCTGTAACCTGCAACAACCTTCCGCACTGTCCACAACTCCACCGACTTTAGTGTCATCCGCAAATTTACTAACCCATCCTTCTACACCCTCATCCAGGTCATTTAGAAAAATGACAAACAGCAGTGGCCGCAAAACAGATCCTTGCGGTACACCACTAGTAACTGAACTCCAGGATGAACATTTCCCATCAACCACCACCCTCTGTCTTCTTATAGCTAGCCAATTTCTGATCCAAACCGCTAAATCACTCTCAATCCCATGCCTCCATATCTTCTGCAATAGCTTACCATGGGGAACCTTATCAAACGCATTACTGAAATCCATATACACCACATCAACTGCTTTACCCTCATCCACCTCTTTGGTCATCTTCCCAAAGAACTCAATAAGGTTTGTGAGGCACGACCTACTCTTCACAAAACCGTGTTGACTATCCCTAATCAAATTATTCCTTTCTAGATGATTATAAATCCTATCTCTTATAATCCTTTCCAAAACTTTGCCCACAACAGAAGTAAGGCTCACTGGTCTATAATTACCAGGGTTAGCTCTACTCCCCTTCTTGAACAAGGGGACAACATTTGCTATCCTCCAGAATTGCTAACACCTCCTCCTTATGAACCTCAATCCCGTCTAGTCCAATAGCCTGTATCTCAGTATTCTCCTCGACAACATTGTCTTTTTCCTGCGTGAATACTTACGAAAAATATTCATTTAGCACCTCTCCTATCTCTTCAGACTCCACGCACAACTTCCCACTACTGTCCTTGGCTGGCCCTAATCTTACCCTAGTCATTCTTTTATTCCTGACATACCTATAGAAAGCTTTAGGGTTTTCCTTGATCCTGCCTGCCAAAGACTTCTCATGTCCCCTCCTGGCTCTTCTTAACTCTCTCTTTAGGTCCTTCCTGGCTAACTTGTAACTCTCAAGCGCCCTAACTGAACCTTCACTTCTCATCTTTACATAAGTCTCCCTCTTCCTCTTCACAAGAGATTCAACTTCTTTAGTAAACCACGGTTCCCTCGCTCGACCACATCCTCCCTGCCTGACAGGTACATACTTATCAAGGACATGCAGTAGCTGTTCCTTGAACAAGCTCCACATTACAATTGTGCCCATCCCCTGCAGTTTCCTTCCCCAACCTATGCATCCTAAATCTCGCCTAATCGCATCATAATTTCATTTCCCCAGCTATAACTCTTGCCCTTCGGTATATACCTATCCCTTTCCATCGCTAAAGTAAACGTAACCGAATTGTGGTCACTATCACCAAAGTGCTCACCTACCTCCAAATCTAACACCTGGTCTGATTCATTACCCAGTACCAAATCCAATGTGGCCTCGCCTCTTGTTGGCCTATCTACATACTGTGTCAGGAAACCCTCCTGCACACATTGGACAAAAACTGACCCCTCTAAAGTACTCGAACTATGGCTTTTCCAGTCAATATTTGTAAAGTTAAATTTAGGACTGAGATGAGGAGAAATTTCTTCACTTAATGGGTTGTAAATCTTCAGAATTCTCTACTCCAGAGAGCTGTGAGTGGTCAATTATTGAGTAAATTCAAGGCAAAGGTGGATGCATTTGGGGGGAATAAGAGAAAAACAGGCTTTGGGGATAGTGCTCGAAGGTGAAATTGAGGTATGAGATTAACCATGATCTTGCTGAACAGCAGAACAGATGCAAACACCCAAATGGCCTACTCCAGTTCCTAGTTCCTGTCATTTCTCGTGCCAGCTCATGACATTTTATTGAGCTATGTTCCTCAACCCACTAGCTCTCTTTAGAACTCCACTATTAAGAAATCATTTTTAGGGACAGAAATGAATGACATTGCATTTTTCTACATGTCACAGTTTCTCCAATCACTTAATATATCACTATCCCAACAATTCAGGAAAGTCAGGGGGCAGAGTTGAATATGGTTGCCATCACAAAGGAGAAAGTGCTAGAGAAACTAAAAGGTCTGAAAATTGATAAATCTCCGGGCCCAGATGGGCTACATCCTAGAGTTCTAAAGGAGATAGCTGAAGAAATAGTGGAGGCGTTAGTTATGATCTTTCAAAAGTCACTGGAGTCAGGGAAAGTCCCAGAGGATTGGAAAATCGCTGTTGTAACCCCACTGTTCAAGAAGGGAACAAGAAAAAAGATGGAAAATTATAGGCCAATTAGCCTAACCTCAGTTGTTGGCAAAATTCTAGAATCCATCGTTAAGGATGAGATTTCTAAATTCTTGGAAGTGCAGGGTCGGATTAAGACAAGTCAGCATGGATTTAGTAAGGGGAGGTCGTGCCTGACAAACCTGTTAGAGTTCTTTGAAGAGATAACAAATAGGTTAGACCAAGGAGAGCCAATGGATGTTATCTATCTTGACTTCCAAAAGGCCTTTGACAAGGTGCCTCACGGGAGACTGCTGAGTAAAATAAGGGCCCATGGTATTCGAGGCAAGGTACTAACATGGATTGACGATTGGCTGTCAGACAGAAGGCAGAGAGTTGGGATAAAAGGTTCTTTCTCAGAATGGCAACCGGTGACAAGTGGTGTCCCGCAGGGTTCAGTGTTGGGGCCACAGCTGTTCTCTTTATATATTAACGATCTAGATGACGGGACTGGGAGCATTCTGGCCAAGTTTGCCGATGATACAAAGATAGGTGGAGGGGCAGGTAGTATTGAGGAGGTGGGGAGGCTGCAGAAAGATTTAGACAGTTTAGGAGAGTGGTCCAAGAAGTGGCTGATGAAATTCAACGTGGGCAAGTGCGAGGTCGTACACTTTGGAAAAAAGAATAGAGGCATGGACTATTTTCTAAACGGTGACAAAATTCATAATGCTAAAGTGCAAAGGGACTTGGGAGTCCTAGTCCAGGATTCTCTAAAGGTAAACTTGCAGGTTGAGTCCGTAATTAGGAAAGCAAATGTAATGTTGTCATTTATCTCAAGAGGCTTGGAATACAAAAGCAGGGATGTACTTCTGAGGCTTTATAAAGCACTGGTTAGGCCCCATTTGGAGTACTGTGAGCAATTTTGGGCCCCACACCTCAGGAAGGACATACTGGCACTGGAGCGGGTCCAGCGGAGATTCACACGGATGATCCCAGGAATGGTAGGCCTGACATACGATGAACGTCTGAGGATCGTGGGATTATATTCATTGGAGTTTAGGAGGTTGAGGGGAGATCTGATAGAAACTTACAAGATAATGAACGGCTTAGATAGGATGGACGTAGGGAAGTTGTTTCCATTAACAGGGGAGACTAGGACGCGGGGGCACAGCCTTAGAATAAAAGGGAGTCACTTTAGAACAGAGATGAGGAGAAATTTCTTCAGCCAGAGAGTGGTGGGTCTGTGGAATTCATTGCCACAGAGGGCTGTGGAGGCCGAGACGTTGAGCGTCTTCAAGACAGAAATTGATAAATTCTTGATTTCTCGAGGAATTAAGGGCTATGGGGAGAGAGCGGGTAAATGGAGTTGAAATCAACCATGATTGAATGGTGGAGTGGACTCGATGGGCCGAATGGCCTTACTTCCGCTCCTATGTCTTATGGTCTTATGGTCTTATCTCTGTAATTTTACACTTCCAAGCAAACGACTTACATTGCTGTCCATCTATGTATCATCAGGTTATTTGGCTTTCTATCCCATCATCTAAGCTATTAATAAATATGGCGAGTAATTAAGGTTCAAACATATATCCTTGCAGACATCAGGAGTCACATCCTAGCAATTAGTGCACCTATCCATTCTCCCTACTCTCTGTCATCTACTGCTCAACAAATCTAATCAGGTCAATAATTCCCTCAATTCAATAAAGTTTCAACTTTAAGTAACCTTTCCTAATGAAAGACTTTATCAAATGCCAAATCCATAACATTTAGACATTTCCCTGTCTATCAGTTTATTTACTGCTTTAAATAAAACAATCAGATCTCTTTGATTTACAAGTCTGTATTTGCTCTCTCTGATCAGCTGAAAAGGTGCGCAGTTCAGTCACCCTATCCTTAATGATAGACTCCATCAATTTCCCAATAACCAATGTTAGGCCAGCTGACCTATAAATGCCCACAGTTCCCTCTTCTCACTTTTCTGAAACAGAAATTTAAAGGAACGGTTCCCAAATTGAGAGAACTTTGGAAGATCCCAATGTGCACATCTTTAGCTACTTCCTTTAAAACTTTCGGATGGAAACCACCTGGTCCTGGGGATTTGTCACTCTTTAATGGCATTATTTTTATCACTACTGTTCCTTTCCTTCCATTATTTTTTGCGATTTTCTGTCCCTAATTTAATATTAGTTTATGTGGGTGTCTGGCATGGTGAACCCTTTCACGACTGTAATTACTGATGCAGAGTAATTATTCAGCATCTCTTATTTCCTTATCTTCATTGGTAATATTAGTATGATCAGCTTTCAAAGAGCACACATTGATCCTGATTGCCCTCTTTCTCTGAAAGTAATTATAAAAACTGCTTTGAAATTATTTTGATATCCCTTGCAAATTTCTTTCTCTAATTGCTTTTTGTAGTTATTACTATCGATTTTGTCACCCTTTCCTGCTCCCTGTGTTTTTCCCATTTGCCAAGCTCTGAGCTAATTTTTACATTTTTGTATGTTTTTTCATTTAGTTTTATACTGTCGCTTACTTCTTTGTTGTCCATGACACCTATATCAGACTCCTATTCATAGACTACAGCTCAGCCATTAACACGATTATTACTATGAGGCTCATCTCCAAACTTCGTGGTCTGTGGCTCGGCTCCTGGATCCTAGACTTCATAACCCACAGACCACAATCAGTAATGATAGGCAACAGCACCTCCTCCACAATTATCCTCAACACCGGTGATCCGCAAGGCTCTGTCCTCAGCCCCTTACTATACTCCTTATAAACCTTTAACTGTGTGGCCAAATTCCCCTCCAACTCGATTTTCAAGCTTGCTGATGACACTGCCGTAGTGGGTCGGATCTCAAACAATGATGAGACACGGTACAGGAATGAGGTAGAGAATCTGGTGAACTGGTGCGATTACATTAATCTCTCCCTCAATGTAAATAAAATAAAGGAGATAGTCATCAACTTCAGGAAGCATAATGGAGGGCAGATGCCTGTCTACATCAATGGGGATGAAGTAGAAATGGTCGAGACCTTCAGGTTTTTAGGTGTTCAGATCACCAACAACCAGTCCTGGTCCCTCCATGTGGATGCTATAGTTAAGAAAGCCCACCAATGCCTCTAATTTCTCAGGAGACTAAGGAAATTTGGCATGTCTACTACAACTCTCACCAACTTCTACAGATGCACCGTAGAAAGCATTCTTTCCGATTGTACCACAGCTTGGTATGGCCCCTGCTATGTCCAAGATCGCAAGAAACTACAAAGGGTCGTGAATGAAGCCCAGTCCATCACTCAAACCAGCCTCCCATCCATTGACACTGTCTATACTTCCCGCTGCCTCAGAAAAGCAGCCAGCATAATCAAGGACCCCATGCACCGCGGACATACTCTCTTTCGCCTTCTTCCATCGGGAAAAAGATACAAAAGTCTGAGCTCATGTACCAACCGACTCAAGACCAGCTTCTTACCTGCTGCCATCAGACTTTTGAATCGACCTACCTTGCATTACGTTGATCTTTCTCTCCACCCTAGCTATGACTGTAGCACTACATTCTGCACTCTCTCCTTTCCTTCTCTATGTACGGTATGCTTTGTCTGTATAGCATGCAAGAAAAAATACTTTTCACTGTATACTAATAAATGTGACAATAATAAATCAAATCAAATCAAGTCAAAAAGACTGTTTCAATTTTCAAATAGAGCTCTTTCCCCTTAGGAATATGAATTGGTTCTGTATCACATTAATTTCTTTTTGAATACCCCCCACTGTTATTTTATCCATTAACACATTTTCCTATTTAACTTTGGCTAGTCTCTGTTTCATCCCATTGAAAGCAATCTTATCTAAATCTAGAATCTTTGCATCCGTTTCATATTTCTCCCTTTCAAACAGTCTGCAAACTGAATCATACCACTTTGAGAAAACTTTGATGCACAACTGTTTAGATTTTAACTAAGTCTATTTCAGTATGTATAATGAAATCTAATATGGTATTACCCTTGTTAGCTCTCGTTCCTACTCTTGCACTGCAGAAAACTATCCCAGACCCCGGAGAAATCTTTCTGACACGAGGTAAGTTAGAGTCCCCATTAGAGTCACTCTTTTTAACGACACACTTGTGTAATTTCTGAGTTTATGCAATACAGTTCTTCACATCTGTGACCCAACGGCCAATGCATAATTGGCACCACAGTCTTCAGTCTTTTTCTATTTCTTAATTCTATTTTATGAGAGGAATGAATAGACATTTTCCACTGTCTGTTTATCTCTTGTTATATCATTTCTTATCATGGGAATTATTTAATTTTTAAACACTAAGGTTATTCTCTTCTTTTTGATTTGATTTGATTTGATTTTTTGATTTGATTTATTATTGTCACATGTATTAACATACAGTGAAAAGTATTGTTTCTTGCGTGCTATACAGACAAAACATACCATTCATAGAGAAGGAAACGAGAGAGTGCAGATTGTACAGTTACAGTCATAGCTAAGATGTAGAGAAAGATCAACTTAATGCAAGGTAAGTCCATTCAAAAGTCTGACCACAGCCGGGAAGAAGCTATTCTTGAGTCGGTTGGCACCTGACCTCAGACTTTTGTATCTTTTTTCCAATGCAAGAAGGTGGAAGAGAAAATGTCCAGGGTGCTTAATTCTGCTGGTTGCTTTGCCGAGGCAGCAGGAAGTGTAGACAAAGTCAATGGATGGGAGGCTGGTTTGCGTGATGGATTGGGCTACATTCACGACCTTTTGTAGTTCCTTGCGGTCTTGGAAAGAGCAGGAGCCATACCAAGCTGTGATACAACCAGAAAGAATGCTTTCTATGGTGCATCTGTAAACGTTGGTGAGAATCGTAGCTGACATGCCAAATTTCCTTAGTCGTCTGAGAAAGTAGAGGTGTTGGTGGGCTTTTTTAACTATAGTGTCGGCATGGGGAGACCAGGACGGGTTGTTGGTGATCTGGACACCTAAAAACTTGATGAACAAAGCATCGTAGCTGTGAGGGACAGCTCGGTGGATAGGATATTGGTATGAAGATAGGCTGGAAAATTGGGCGGGGATCCTGGATTCAGGATTCAATCCTGGACCGGGGGGCGGCGCGGGCTTGGAGGGCCGAAGGGCCTGTTCCTGTGCTGTATTGTTCTTTGTTCTTTGTTGTTCTCTCGATTCCTTTCTACTTCGTCCCCGTTGATGCAGACAGGGGCATTTTCTCCTTTATGCTTCCTGAAGTCGATCCAGTCGCAGAGGGAGGGGCTGAGGCCCAGGCCATGGAGTTTGGAGATGAGTTTCGTGGGAATAATAGTGTTGAAGGCTGAGCTACAGCCAATAAATAGGAGTCTGACATAGGTGTCCTTGTTATCTAGGTCTTTTACCCTTTTACTTATCTTTGCTGTGGACCTGATAACATTTAAGCATGGCGTTTCCAGTGGGAATCGGTGCTGGTGGACTGGAAAATGTAGAGAGCAGCCAAAGTTCTGCTGACATTGGCTGGGAATTTCCCATCCCACCCTTGGTTCCTGGACTTGATCATTGTGCAGCCAGTTCTCAATGATAGCTATCCTGGGCAGAATTATCTCCTCCCGCCCGCCACAGTAAACATGGCAAGTGGGACATGGACCATGCAAAGGTTCGTAGACTTCAGATGGGATTTTCTGGTCTTGGGGCGAGCGTGGCCAGAAAATCCCACCCCTCGTCATTCCTACAAGTTGAATTTGCCCCTGTATTCCAAACACCATTCACTTAACTTCTGAGCTGCACTCATGCTGTTAGCCCTTGGAGAAAATGCCTCTTCTGAAAAGTTGCTGCTTCTGTATTGCTGTTCCTTTAGCTTAGTTGTGCTGTTTTACTTTATCTAATACCTTATCGAACTTATTTTCAGAGAAGGTCGATACCATGCATCGTTGCCACTACTGTTCCTGTGACTACCTCTCCAGCTGTCTCCTACTAAGCATGTTTCTTAAAACTATCAAAAAATAGCGCACACATATCAATGATTACTGCAAACCGCTCCCCAAATCTGTACCTTCTTAGATATTGTAACAATCTCATATCCTAGTTCATGAATAGTACAGTAACATATGAAGATGTGCTGGTGGGGAAGATCCTGGTTACCATATTAGGTAGTTTTCACTCTAACCAATAAATTTTCTGGGATTAGCATTTCGATGAATTGTGAAGGCACATTCGGATGTGATAGCCCCCTAAACCTCACTCGCCTATAGATGTTAATTGCAGTCCTATAGTTTGACCCATGAGTTCAATCATTGAGACAAATCTTTGAACTGACTAGGTGCATACCCTTTGTGTGGTCTGATGGCATCATTACTGTCTCTTGACAAGTGTATTGAAAAAGTCATTCAGTTTGTCTTTGTCAGGTGCTCAAAGTACAATAGAATGCTGGGAGGCAGAGTGTGGCCAATTTCTGCAAATGGTCCATTACAAATAGCTTTGCATGCAGTACCTTCTTTTGGGCTTTTAAATGTTGGCTTCTTTTAAGTTGAATGCATTCTTGCTAAAGGACCTACAGTGCCAAATTTCACACTGTCATCAAATTCGCAACACCTTTACTTTATTTATAATGCACTCCATTCACAGTCACTCCGTACAACCACAATGGCATATTTTGAAACTTTGGAAGCTATCACTAACTCTGAATTTATTTATCACCTTGAGAAGTGTGGCTTATCATTGATTGTCAGTCTGTTCTGCTGATGATCTGCTTATGTCTGCTTGTCTCTAATATATTATTTATTTCTGTCAGCTTTGGCTCAGAGGCAGCACTCCTGCCTTTCAATCGAATGGCTATAGATCCCAGTTCCAGTCCCACTCCAGGGACATGACTATGAAACCTGGGCAGAAACTTGTGTGGCAGGACTGAGGGAGTGCCACACTGTTGGTGGTGTTATCTTTCAGATGAGTTCTTATTGAAAGAAAGAAGGGGAATTCTCCCGATTTCCTGTGTAGTCTTTATCCATCAACAAATTCACTGAATCAGATTATCTGGTTATGTAACTCAAATTTGCTTCAGGGACCTTGCTATGTACAAAATGGCCACCGGTGTTTCCTAGATTTCAACAGTGACTCCACTTAAAAGGTACTAACTGTGTGTAAAGTCCTTTAGGAGGCACTGAGGTATGGAAACTTACTATATAAGCTCAAGGGCAAACAAATTTAGGGAGAACCCACCAGCATTGTTAAGAAACCATGCTCAGCTGGGGTGGCACAGTGGCACATTGGTTAACACTGCTGCCTCACAGCACCAGGGACCCGGGTTCAATTCCCGGCTTGGGTCACTGTCTGTGTGGAGTTTGCACATTCTCCCCATGTCTGAATGGGTTTCCTCCGGGTTCTCCGGTTTCCTCCCATGGTCCAAAGATGTGCGGGTTAGGTTGATTGGTCATGCTAAATTGTCCCTTAGTATCCCAGGATGTGCAAGTTAGAGGGATTAGCGAGGTAAATATGTGGGATTGTTGTCAATGCAGACTTGATGGGCTGAATGGCCTCCTTCTGCACTGTAGGGATTCTCTATGATTCTATGATAAGGTAGATCCATTCAAAAAAATGTCTGATGGCAGTAGGGAAGAAGTTGTTCTTGAGTTGGGGAGGTCCAAGGAGGATCATGTAGGAAGATCAAAGTGCTCAAGAGCACTGTTGAGTGGTTGGGAATACTGTCAGGGAATGGCAATGCTGGCTTAAGAAAAGTAAGGTTACATTGAGTACAACAAAGGGAGGAAATAAGATTACGCACTAAAAAAACATGGCTTCAAATAATGAGTGTGTGTACTGTATTTGTATTCTCTGCTAGATTTGGTTCATGAACTTGATAATATGTAGGGAATGCACGAAGGATGAATGGGTATCAACAAATGATTGGTCTAATAATATGATCAGCATATATCAAATAGGCCAATTAAAGAGTTAAAAGGACTAATGTTCTACCAGACTAAAAGTGCATCAACTTAGTATTAAATTACATTCAATAAAACTCTAATTCATTGGAGATTGGAAGTAACAAATGTCAATTATTGCACATCAGAGACCAGAGGAAAAAGAAATCGATTCATTGTTACAGTTTCTACAGATAAATTAATTTGACAACAGCACTTCTGGACAGTTGAATTATGTGTGTGTGTTTTTTAAAGAACGTGCATGTCCAAATACATGCCCAAACACAAAGTTTGTACAGGTATGATTTATGTAGAATATTCTGATAGAGTACTATCTGCTGAATAACCGACGTCTTAAATGTAAAATATATGCTCAAAGACATTTCACAAGAGGTTTTTCTTACAAATCACAGTGTACAATTCCTTTGCATGCACTTAGATTAATCATTCCTGCACCAGGAACACATCAACATCCTTCATTCAGTGGGTTGGAGGTTGAAGGGTAAATTGTTCCTTCTACCTATCAGATCACAATGAATCATTTGAAAAGGTGACAAGGCAAAGATACAGACTGCTTTGGATATCATAAACACTGAAAGGAAATTAAAAGATCTTCTCATTTCCCCCCAGAAAGGAAAAAAAAAGCAAGACAAAGGGAATAAATACTGTGCAGCAACTATTTATTATCTCAGACTGCGTGATACTGGAAACATAACTGATCATTAGACAGAAATATGTTAGCTACTGCTCCTGCCACGAGATCAAAGTTAGCTTCATCAATACAGCAGCCCAAACTCCTATTCATATTAATGAAAGCAAACGTCCTTTACAAAATAAAGAACTTGTACCATCAGAAGGCAAACTCTCTACAATATAATGAGCAGGTATGTAAGTTGTTTTGAACTCTTCGTTTCCAATATAAAAAATAAATGAGGAAAAGCTTCAGGGATAATGGCACGACTGGAATGGGCAGCCATTGTTCTTACAGAAGCTTTAATTGTCCTATGAGGTTTGGGATTAATATGTATATGGCTTAAGGTTTTAGTATCTGTGCCCCTTGCAAATGAAATGGCTTAATTTTGTAGATGATATTGAAATAAAACACTGAAAACAACTGCTGTGGAAACAGAGGAAATAATGTAGAGTGATTGGGGAGAAAAACAAAAGGCCACAAACGGCACAGGATTGCTTCTGTTCTTGCAGCAGTAACAATTGCTTGTTAGATGAGTTTAGAACATAAGCCACTTCTGGCATGTTGTGCAGCACCATCTACTGCATGTTGAAATAAGAAAAATGATTACAGAAAAACATCGAGTGGATTATCTGCAACTGATCTGAAATGTAGAAATGCATAGAAATAGAATGAATCATAATGTTTGGGTGTGTAGGTGTATCAACAACAGCTCATATTTATATTATATCATTAATGTCAAAAAAACCTTTCAGGTGTTTTGCCACAGAGAGAGGGGACGAAAAGGATCAGGCTCTGTTTGGGGAGTAGTGTGGATGAACAAAAGCTTGCTTAAGAAATCAGTTTTAGGAAGGTTGGTGATGCGCGATATTACTCACGAGGCTTGAGATGCTCAAGGAAATAAAGGCTTTTATTTACTATTACAACGAAGCTACCATATATAGTACACGATCCCAGACTGAGGGGTCCCAGACAGAGCAGTGACCTTTATACCTCTCCCAGGAGGCGGAGCCCGACTGGGATGTACCATAATAACTATAATACAGGTAGAACAGCCCAACCCTAACCCCAACAGTAACAAGTAGAACAACCCAACCCTAACCCCAACAGCAACATATATACAGACTCGTAGTACTGGCCAGACCCTGGCTCAGTACTACCTGGTGGGAACCAACGATGGTTCACCACATTCACCCCTCCTTTGAAGACAAAGGCCGGCGGGGTACAAAAAAAAAACACAGAATAATTTGTCATCAGTTTATAAGTTCAGACGGTCAGGGGGACTGCACCGTCGTTGTGACCTCCTCAACACCGGTGATGACACCGGAGTAAGCACTCGCGGTGGCGTTCTCCCCAAGGCGATGTCCAACGGTTCCTCCAATGTCTCACGGGCCAGTAGACCCCGAGGTGATGATAATCCGTTGAGTTCCGACACGCCTTGAAGTGGTGACCATCTCCTGGACTCAGGCAAGCTGTATACGGGAGTAAAAGGGTTAAGTGATGGTCCCGATGCTGCCCGCGCCGTGTCCGGAGGGGAAACAATAGTTGGGGGATCTCTAACAGGAGGTATGGGAGCGACAGGGGTTTCTACGTCCCCTGCTGGCGCCAGGTCTCGAATCGAGACCGTGTCCTCTCGCCCGTCAGGGTATGCCACATAGGCATACTGAGGGTTGGCGTGGAGGAGATGGACCTGTTCGACCAAAGGGTCGGACTTGCGGGCCCTAACATGTCGCCGCAGGAGGACAGGTCCTGAGTACGTCAACCAAGACGGTAATGAGGTCCCAGAGGCAGACTTCCGAGGGAATGAAAACAGCCTCTCATGGGGAGTAGCATTGGTTGCCGTACACAGAAGTGAGCGTATGGAGTGGAGCGCATCAGGGAGCACCTCTTGCCAACGGGAGACTGGAAGGCTTTTTGACTTCAACGCCAGTAAGACAGCCTTCCAGACTGTAGCATTCTCACGTTCCACCTGTCCGTTACCCCTAGGGTTGTAGCTCGTGGTTCTACTCGACGCAATCCCGTATGAGAGCAGGTATTGCCTCAAGTCATCGCTCATGAACAACGAGCCCCTATCGCTGTGAATGTAGCAGGGGTACCCGAACAGGGTGAAAAGATCACGAAATGCCTTGATAACCGTGGCAGCGGATGTATCGGAGCAGGGAATAACAAAAGGGAATCTCGAGTACTCATCAATGATGTTGAGGAAGTACACATTCCGATCTGTCGAAGGAAGGGGGCCCTTAAAGTCGACACTCAGCCTTTCGAAGGGACGAGTGGCCTTGACTAGTTGTGCCCTGTCAGGTCGGTAAAAGTGCGGTTTGCATTCCGCGCATACCCCACAGCTTCTCGTTATGGACCTGACATCCTCCACCGAGTAGGGTAGATTCCAGGCTTTTATAAAGTGGTAGAGCCGAGTGACGCCTGGATGGCAGAGGTCATTGTGGAGAGCCTGCAAACGGTCCTCCTGTATACTGGCGAATGTTCCACGCGACAGGGCATCCGAGGGCTCGTTGAGTTTCCCTGGACGATACATGATGTCGTAATTATAGGTGGAGAGTTCGATTCTCCACCTCAAGATCTTGTCGTTCTTGATCTTGCCCCGTAATGTGTTATTGAACATGAACGCCACGGACCGCTGGTCCGTGATCAGGGTGAACCGTTTTCCCACCAAGTAATGGCGCCAATGCCTGATGGACTCCACAATGGCCTGGGCCTCCTTTTCCACCGCTGAATGTCGAATTTCGGGGCCTTGGAGGGTGCGAGAAAAAAAGGCGACGGGCCTGCCCGCCTGGTTAAGTGTGGTGGCCAGGGCGAAATCAGATGCATCGCTCTCCACCTGAAAGGGGATGGACTCATCAACAGCGTGCATCGTGGCTTTCGCGATGTCGGCTTTTAGTTTATCAAAGGCCAATCGAGCCTCTGGTGCTAGGGGAAAAGAGGTAGACTTAATGAGCGGACGGGCTTTGTCCGCATAATTGGGAACCCACTGTGCATAGTAAGAGAAGAAGCCTAAGCATCTTCTCAGTGCTTTTGCGCTAGTGGGCAGGGGAAGTTCAAGGAGGGGACGCATACGGTCTGGATCAGGGCCGATGACCCCGTTTTCCACCACGTATCCGAGGATGGCTAAGCGGCGCGTACGAAATACACACTTCTCCCTGTTGTAGGTCAGATTCAGGCGAGATGCAGTGCGTAGGAACTTAAGGAGATTGGTATCGTGGTCCTGCTGGTCATGGCCGCAGATGGTGACGTTATCCAGGTACGGGAAGGTAGCCCACAGTCCGTTATGGTCCACCATTCGGTCCATAGCACGCTGGAAGACCGAGACCCCATTGGTGACACCAAAAGGTACCCTAAGAAAGTGATACAAGCGACCATCCGCCTCAAAAGCCGTGTATTGTCGGTCCTCTGGGCGAATGGGGAGTTGGTGGTAGGCAGACTTTAGGTCGATGGTGGAGAACACCCGGTACTGCGCAATCTGGTTGACCATGTCAGATATGCGCGGGAGGGGATACGCATCCAGCTGCGTGAATCTATTAATGGTCTGACTATAGTCAATGACCATCCGGGGTTTGTTCCCACTCTTGACCACCACGACCTGCGCTCTCCATGGACTAGCGCTAGATTGTATGATCCCTTCCTTGAGGAGCCGCTGAACTTCAGATCGAATGAAGATCCGATCCTCAGTGCTGTAACGCATACTCTTAGTCACGATGGGCTTGCAGCCTGGCACAAGATTCTGGAACAGGGAGGGTGTGGTAATCTTCAGTGTCGAGAGGCTACAGGCGTTGGGCAATTTGGAAGCTGCTGTTCTCCCACTGAAAGCGGAGGGAGTGGCCCACCGTACTGTAGGGTTACACTCTTCAAGTGGACCATGAAATTTAGTCCTAGGAGTATTGGCGCGCAAAGGTGCGGTAACACCAGGAGCTTGAAGCTCTCGTAAAACGTGCCCTGCACCGTTAAATTTACCATGCAACTCCCTAGCACGGTGACAGACCGGGACCTTGATGCCATCGAAATCGTCTGTTTGACAGGTTGGATCTGGAGGCCACACCGCTTCACAGCGTCTGGGTGAATAAAACTCTCAGTGCTCCCGCTGTCAAACAGACAATAAATCAAGCGTTTGTTTACCTGAATGTCCATCATAGACTTGTCGAGTCTGTGAGGCTTGGCCTGGTCCAGGATGATCGACACCACCGTTGGTTCGTGAGCGCCACTGCAGGCAGCTGAGATAGATGAAGATGACCCCTGCTGGTCGTTCGCGGTCAGTGCCAACCAAGATGGCTGCTCCCATAGGTTGCACGTGGGTGATGGCGCCAAAATCAGCGACCCCTGGTGGTTGCGCGTCTCTTGCGACTCCATCGTCTGTAATGGCGGCGTCCTGGCCTCGCACGTGGACGAAACCCTCGACGATGCCGACGACGAAGAACCGGGCTCCGGGGAGTCGCAGGCCGCACTGCTGTTCCTGGAAGTAAGTTTGGATCGGCATACCTTCGAATAGTGCCCCTTCTTACCGCAGGCGGAGCACAACACTGCTTTAGCGGGACATCGCTGCCGAGTGTGCTTCACTCCCCCACAGAAGCAACACCGTGGGCCGCCTGGAGCTGCTGCCGTCGTCAGGCCCGAGTGTGGGCACGCCATCACGCAGCTTTTCGGACCCGAGGGACGAGGAGGGATCAGCGACTGCTCCTGCCACGCTGTCTCCACGTGGTCTTCGGGATACAACGCTAGGCTTTTGGAGGCCGTCTCCAACATATCCGCTAGTTCTCTCGACTTAGTGAGATCAAGATTACCTTGCTCCAACAGTCTGAGTCGGATATAAGATGATCCGATTCCCGCCACAAACACATCTCGAGTGAAGTCATTCATGTTCTGGTCTGCCGACACTGCTTTGCAGTTACAGCCCCTGGCTAGCTGTAGGAGCTCGCACGCGTACTGTTCCGTCGTTTCGCCAGGCTGCCGTCGTCGAGTGGCTAAGAGGTATCGAGCATGCATCTCGTTTGGCGATTTAATGTAGCGCTTCTTAAGAAGCTCGAGGGCCCCTTTGTAGTTGGTGGCCACACGGATCGCGAGATATACGGCGTCGCTTACCCTCGCGTGGAGGACCCGGAGTCTGTCATCGTCTGTGGTGACCGCTGCGGAGGCTGCAAGGTAATCCTCAAAACATTTCAACCAGTGGTCGAAGGTGTTAGAGGCGCCCGCCGCACGTGGATCCAGTGTAAGACGTTCAGGTTTTAACATTTGCTCCATACTCTCTGTATCGTTTTCCTTTTTTTTTAACGACGAGAGTTTAATTAATAGTAAATAAAATTGATGCGCGATATTACTCACGAGGTTTGAGATGCTCAAGGAAATAAAGGCTTTTATTTACTATTACAACGAAGCTACCATATATAGTACACGATCCCAGACTGAAGGGTCCCAGACAGAGCAGTGACCTTTATACCTCTCCCAGGAGGCGGAGCCCGACTGGGATGTACTATAATAACTATAATACAGGTAGAACAGCCCAACCCTAACCCCAACAGTAACAAGTAGAACAACCCAACCCTAACCCCAACAGCAACATATATACAGACTCGTAGTACTGGCCAGGCCCTGGCTCAGTACTACCTAGTGGGAACCAATGATGGTTCACCACAGTTAGTAAAACTGCAAGGGAAGAACAACAAAGAAGGAATTCCACAGATTATGATTCCAATTGTTGCGACATAGTAGTGGAATGCTTAATAGGCCAGATTTAGAGATCATAGAATCCTACATTGCAGAAGGAGACCATTCAATCCATTGAGTTTGCACCGACCACAATCCCACCCAGGCCCTATCCCCGTAATCCCACACATTTACCCTAGCTAGTCTCCTGGACACTAAGGGGCAATTTAGCATGGCCAATCTACCTAACCCACACATCTTTGGAGTGTGGGAGGAAACCGGAGCACCTGGAGGTAACTCCCACAGACACGGGGAGAATGTTCAAACTTCACACAGACTGTGACCCAAGCCGAGAATCGAACCCGGGTCTCTGGCACTGTGAAGCAGTAGTGCTAACCACTGCGCCACCATGCCGCCTCTCATGGGAGAGGATGTAAGGCTGGAGGAGTTTATAGAAGGAGAGTGGGGTAAGGCTGTTCAGAGATTTATAGCTGAGGATGAAGATTTTAAATTTGATATGCTTTAGTGAGGGAGCTGGTGTGGCTCAGTGAGATTGGGAATTGTTGGAAAACTGGGTGTAAAATGGGACTTTGTACAATTTCAAGTGCAGAGGGGGAGGAGATTATGAGGCACATCAAGAGCAGATTGGCGAAGTCTGGAGGTGACAAATGAGTGGATAAGGCAAGGTAAAGCGACTGAAAAGATGTTGGACGTGCTGGGAGGTTTGAAGCTCAGCTCAGCATTGAACAGAATGCCAAGGGGGTACACAGCCTGTGAACAATCTGAACAAGCAAACAGCTAAGGGAGGTCGAATTAACGTCAATGTTACACAATTGATAGCAGACAATCGCAAATATTGTTGTTCATGTTACAGCTCGAGGCTCTGGTGTTTGGATGAATAATAATGCTTGAAAAATAACCAACCTTTCTTTTTTGACACATATGGATAGACCTGCTGTGAATTTCAGCAATTTCAATGTGTTTATTTTGTTTCCGGTACTCACACAGTTTTTTTAAAGATATTATTCAACACACCATTAATTGTTTTACCTTCTTGTCTTTTTTACCTTGTCTTTTCCTTATATCAAAAATTCTGTTGGGAGAGCTTACATTCTTACCTCAAATCTTGATTGTAATTTTTAAATGTATACTGATGGGGGTAGATTTCCTTCTTCATGTGGCCTGGGAATGCTGAGTATCAAGGTGTACGGCAGAGGCTCACTGGGTTTGATTTTAACTCCCTGGCAGGAATACAGCAAATTAAGCAGCATTATGAAGACAGCAGGAAAACACAACCAATTTCAACAACTAGATTTTGTCAGCATTCTGTTTGACAATTTATTACAATGATGAACTTTATACGGTTAGGTTTTGTGACATCTCTAATTTAAGGTAAAATGAAGGGGATTATGTGACCTGTTCTGAAATCTGCCTGACAACAAGTCTGGATGGTTTGCTCGTTAGACATTAAAAAGGGTCCAGATTTTCTTACCGGGAGGAAGGTGCAAGATATATAGAGTTAGGATGGAATTCTTCCAAAAATATTTCTAAATTCGTGTAAAAACTGGAGTAATTTTCTCTTTTTTTTCTGTGGGAGTTCAGAGACGAATCTCCCTGATGCGCATCAATTGGACACGAGGCTTGAAGCTTTGGTAAAAGAAGGTTTTTATGAACTAACAATGGAACTATCAGAACTTTAACACACTATCCCAGACTGAAGGGGTCCCGTCCGAGCAGGGAGTCTTATACCTCCCCCAGGAGGCGGAGCCCGACTGGGATGTGCCACAACAGTAACAAACACAGGTGTATCAATCCCACCCTAACCCAACAGCAACATTAGTACAATCCCACCGTAACCTATATACATTCCTGTAGTGCTGGCCAGCCCTGGCTCAGTACTATCCAGTGGGAATCAACGATGGTCCACCACATTCACCCCTCCTTTGAGAACAAAGGCCGGCAGGGTACGAAAACAGACTAAAATGTCAGCAGATTATAAGTTCAGACGGTCTGGAGGACCGCACCGTCGTTGTGACCTCCTCAATACCGGCGGTGACACCGGAGTAGGTGCTTGCGGTGGCGTTCTCCCCAAAACGGCGTCCAGCTGTTCTCCCACGGACTCACAGGCCGGTTGACCCTGATGAAGCGGTAGTGCAGGGGATCCTGACACATTCTGCGGTGGCGACCATCTTCGGGGCTCAGGCAAGCTGTGCATTGGAGTAAAACTGTTAAGCACTGGTCCCGATGCTGCCCGCGCTACGTCCGGGGGAGAAATAAGGGATAACGGATTCGTCACTGGGGGTATGGGAGCGACAGGAGTTGCTACGTCCCCTGCGGGCGCCAGGTCTCGGATCGAGACTGTGTCCTCTCGCCCGTCAGGATATGCCACATAGGCATACTGAGGGTTGGCGTGGAGGAGGTGGACCTGTTCGACCAAGGGGTCGGACTTGCGGGCCCTTACATGTCGCCGCAGGAGGACGGGTCCTGGGTACGTCAACCAGGCTGGTAAAGATATCCCCAAGGAAGACTTCCGAGGGAATAAGAACATCCTCTCGTGGGGAGTAGCATTGGTTGCCGTACACAGAAGGGAGCGAATAGAGTGAAGCGCATCAGGGAGGACCTCCTGCCAACGGGAGACTGGAAGACCTTTGGACTTCAACGCCAATAGGATAGCCTTCCAGACTGTAGCATTCTCTCGTTCCACCTGTCCATTACCCCTAGGGTTGTAACTCGTGGTCCTACTAGAGGCAATCCCGTATGAGAGCAGGAATTGCCTCAAGTCATTGCTCATGAACGACGAGCCCCTGTCGCTATGGATATAGCTGGGGTACCCGAACAGGGTAAAAAGATCACGGAATGCCTTGATCACCGTGGCAGCCGATGTGTCCGAGCAGGGGACAACAAACGGGAACCTGGAGTACTCATCTATTATGTTCAGAAAGTAGACGTTCCGATCCGTTGAGGGAAGGGGGCCCTTAAAATCAACACTCAGCCTCTCGAAGGGGCAAGTGGCCTTGACCAAATGTGCCCGGTCAGGTCGGTAAAAGTGCAGTTTGCATTCCGCGCAAATCTGACAGCTCCCTGTCACCGACCTGACGTCCTCCACCGAGTAAGGCAGGTTGCGGGCTTTGACAAAGTGGTAGAGCCGAGTGACCCCAGGATGGCACAGATCATTATGGAGGGCGTTCAAGCGATTCTCCTGAGTACTAGCGCATGTTCCGCGCGAGAGGGCATCCGAGGGCTCATTGAGCTTCCCTGGACGATACATGATGTCGTAGTTATAGGTGGAGAGTTCAATTCTCCACCGCAAGATCTTGTCATTCTTGATCTTGCCCCTCTGCGTGTTGTTGAACATGAACGCCACGGACCGCTGGTCCGTGATCAGGGTGAACCGCTTTCCCACCAGGTAATGGCGCCAATGTCTGACGGCCTCCACAATGGCCTGGGCCTCCTTCTCCACCGCTGAATGTCGAATTTCGGGGCCTTGGAGGGTGCGGGAAAAAAACACGACGGGCCTGCCCGCCTGGTTACGTGTGGCGGCCAGGGCGAAATCAGATGCATCGCTTTCCACCTGAAAAGGGATGGATTCGTCTACCGCGTGCATCGTGGCTTTCGCGATGTCGTGTTTCAATTCCTTGAAGGCCAATTGGGCCTCTGGCATGAGTGGAAAAGTCGTGGACTTAATAAGCGGACGGGCTTTGTCCGCGTAGTTGGGGACCCACTGCGCATAATAGGAGAAGAAGCCTAGGCATCTTCTCAGTGCTTTTGCGCTAGCGGGCAAGGGAAGTTCAGCAAGGGGGCGCATACGGTCTGGATCAGGGCCGATGACCCCGTTTTCCACCACGTATCCCAGGATGGCTAACCAGCGCGTACGGAATACACACTTCTCCCTGTTGTAGGTCAAGTTCAGGCGAGATGCAGTGCGTAAGAAGTTATGGAGATTTGTGTCATGGTCCTGCTGATCATGGCCGCAGATGGTGACATTATCCAGGTACTGGAAGGTAGCCTGCAGCCTGTTCTGGTCCACCATTCGATCCATAGCACGCTGGAAGACCGAGACCCCATTGGTGACACCAAATGGAACCCTAAGAAACTGATACAGACGACCATCCGCCTCAAAGGCCGTGTATTTTCGGTCCTCTGGGCGAATGGGGAGTTGGTGGTAGGCGGACTTGAGGTCTATGGTGGAGAACATCCGGTACTGCGCAATCTGATTGACCATATCCGATATGCGCGGGAGAGGATACGCATCCAGCTGCGTATATCAGTTAATGGTCTGACTGTAATCAATGACCATCCGGGGTTTGTTCCCGCTCATGACCACCACAACCTGTGCTCTCCACGGACTAACACTGGGCTGTATGATCCCTTCTTTGAGGAGTCGCTGAACCTCAGATCTGATGAAGATCCGATCCTCAGTGCTGTAACGCCTACTTTTAGTAGCGATGGGCTTGCAGCCTGGTACCAGATTCTGAAATAAAGAGGGTGTGGTGATCTTTAACGTAGAAAGATTGCAGGCGGGGCGCTTTGGGCAATTTGGAGACTGCAGCTGTTCTCACTGCCAGCGAAGGGAGTGGCCCACCCTATTGTAGGATCACACTCTTTATGTGGACCATAAAGTTTAGTCCGAGGAGAATTGGTGCGCAAAGATACGGCAACACAAGAAGCCTGAAACGCTCGTAAATTGTGCCTTGTACTTTCAAGGTTACCACACAACGGCCTAGCACAGCGACAGACCGGGACCTTGATGCCATAGAAATTGTCTGTTTGGCAGGTTGAATCTGGAGTCCACACCTCTTCACAGTGTCAGGGTGGATAAAGCTCTCAGTGCTCCCGCTGTCAAACAGACAATAAAGCACATGATTGTTTACCTGGATATCCATCATCGAACAATCAAGCCTGTGAGGCTTAGCCTGGTCCAGGGTGATCGACGCCACCGTTGGTCCGTGAACGTCACTGCAGGCAGCTGAGGTCGACGCTGAGGACCCCTGCTGGTCGCTCGTGGTCATCGTCGACCAAAATGGCCGCCCCCATGAATCGCACATGGGTGAGGGCGCCAAATTTAGCGACCCCTGGTGGTCATCCTCCTCCGACTCCGTCGACCACAATGGCGTCGTCCTGGACTCGCACGTGGACGAACCCCGCGAGGACTTCGACGACGATGGTGATGACCCCAGTTCTGAAGGGTCGCAGGCCGCACTGCCGTTCCTGGGCTTCGATCTGCACACCTTCGCATAATGCCCCTTTTTACCGCATGCGGTACAGATTACCGCTTTAGCGGGACACTTTTGTCGGGTATGTTTGGCTCCTCCGCAGAAATAGCACCGCGGGCCGCATGGGGCTGCAGCCGTCGTCTGGCCCACATGGGAGCACGCCATAACACTGCACTTCAAGCCCGAGGGGCGAGGAGGGATTTGCGACTGCTCCTGCCACGTTGTCTCCACGTGGTCCTCCGGATACAGGACCAAGCTCTTCGAAGCCGACTCGAGCATTTCAGCTAATTCCATGGCCTGGGTAAGGTTGAGATTACCCTTTTCTAGCAGCTTGAGACGGATGTATGAAGACCCGACCCCGGCCACAAACGCATCTCGGGCGAGGTCGTACATGCTCTGCTCAGCCGACACAGCTTTGCAGTCACAGCCCCTGGCTAGCTGTAAGAGCTCATTGGTGTAGTCCTCCATGATTTCGCCCGACTGCCGACGTCGTGTAGCGAGGAGGTAACGAGCGTGGATCTCGTTAGGAGGTTTCGTATAGCGCTTCTTTAGAAGCTCGAGGGCCTTCGGGTAAGTGGTGGCCGCACGGATCGCGAGGTAGACAGTGTCGCTTACCCTCGCATGGAGGACCCGGAGTCTGTCATCATCTGTGGTGACCGCTGCGGAGGCTGCTAGGTAATCTTCAAAACACTTCAGCCAGTGGTCGAAGGTGTTAGAAGCGCCCACCGCACGTGGATCTAGCGTCAGACGTTCTGGCTTGAGGATTTGCTCCATACTCTCCTTTCTTTTTTTTTCTTCCGTCGAGAGTTTAATTTTAGTTAATAAAATTGATGCGCATCAATTGGACACGAGGCTTGAAGCTTCGGTAAAAGAAGGCTTTTATTAACTAACAATGGAACTATCAGAACTTTAACACACTATCCCAGACTGAAGGGGTCCCGTCCGAGCAGGGAGTCTTATACCTCTCCCAGGAGGCGGAGCCCGACTGGGATGTGCCACAACAGTAACAAACACAGGTGTATCAATCCCACCCTAACCCAACTGCAACATTAGTACAATCCCACAGTAACCTATATACGTTCCTGTAGTGCTGGCCAGCCCTGGCTCAGTACTATCCAGTGGGAACCAACGATGGTTCACCACACTCCCACACTCTGTTCACTGCAGCGGCCACAAGGGTGAATATTATTAAATTCTAGGGGGCGGGGCCTATCCCCGCTGGAGGGACTGAAATCAGTGCGCTGAGTGGGTGACTGTGCGATCTGCCACATGCACAGTGGCTCCAAACTGATGACCTCCCGATTGCTGGCCAGCTCGATCACTGACCAGCCCTGGGACTCCCACAGTGCCGGCCCTCCGCCCCCCACTGCCTGATTGCTGACCATTCCCGGGCCCAGCCTCGAACCTTCTTTCCAGCCTGCCGCGATTTCCAGCCCTCCTCCCACCACGATTCCACCCCACTGATCCCTGCCCTGCAGTGCCGACCCCTCCAACAGGCTGACCGCCCCCCCCCCTGCCCCCCCCCTGCCCCCCCCCCTGCCCCCCCCCCCCCCAACCGCCCCCCCCCCCCCCTCCCCGGCTACTTCCACCCCCCCTGACGATCCCTGGTCAGTGTGGCAGTGGGAACCTGCATCCCCACCAATCAACCCCCAGACCCCACCCCATCTGGCCCCATCCCCTAAGCCCCATCCCCACCAATCACCCCCAGGCCCCGCCCCCATCAGGCCCCACCCCTAGGCCCCACCGCCATAAGTCCCGCTCCCTTGGCACCGCCCCATGTCCAATGGGCAGTGCCAAGGTGCCCCCTGGACATTGGCATCTTGCCCCTTGGGCACTGCCAGGGGGCACAGGCTGGCACTGTCAGGGTGTCAGTGCTTAGGGGGCAACACCCCACCACCCAACCCTCTGGGGTGCCCCGATTGCCCTCCCTTCACTCCAGCGGGGTCGGGCCGTTAGTTCTCCGAAAGTGGGGAGCTACTGTAATCCCTGCTGGGGTGAAATACTCTGGTGGGGTGGGAGATGCTAGTGGGCCCAGAGACTTAAATCCCGGCCCACTGATTGTATTTGAAAGATATTTAAATAAGTATTTAAATTACTTCCATGCTTCCCCCCAATTTCTGGCATGGAGCAGACGCCGCTGGAAATCTGACGCTGGGTGATGCTATTAGAACAAAGTACAAAGCACAAAGAAAATTACAGCACAGGAACAGGCCCTTCTGCCCTCCAAGCCTGCACCGACCATGCTGCCTGACTGAACTAAAACCCCCTACCCTTCCAAGGACCATATCCCTTTATTCCCTATTCATGTATTTGTCCAGACGCCCCTTAAAAGTCACGATCATATCTGCTTCCACTACTTCCCCTGGCAGTGAGTTCCATGATGTGGAGATGCCGGCGTTGGACTGGGGTAAACACAGTAAGAAGTTTAACAACACCAGGTTAAAGTCCAACAGGTTTATTTGGTAGCAAAAGCCACACAAGCTTTCGAGGCTCTGAGCCCCTTCTTCAGGTGAGTGGGAATTCTGTTCACAAACAGAACTTATAAGACACAGACTCAATTTACATGAATAATGGTTGGAATGCGAATACTTACAACTAATCCAGTCTTTAAGAAACAAAACAATGGGAGTGGAGAGAGCATCAAGACAGGCTAAAAAGATGTGTATTGTCTCCAGACAAGACAGCCAGTGAAACTCTGCAGGTCCACGCAACTGTGGGAGTTACAAATAGTGTGACATAAATTCTGATTCTAGGATCGCATGATAAAGACTCAGGAGGAAAAAAGCAGAAATATTTATGTGAAATAGTGTGACATAAACCCAATATCCCGGTTGAGGCCGTCCTTGTGTGTGCGGAACCTGGCTATCAGTTTCTGCTCCGCGACTCTGCGCTGTCGTGTGTCGCGAAGGCCGCCTTGGAGAACGCTTACCCGAATATCAGAGGCCGAATGCCCGTGACCGCTGAAGTGCTCCCCAACAGGAAGAGAACAGTCTTGCCTGGTGATTGTCGAGCGGTGTTCATTCATCCGTTGTCGCAGCGTCTGCATAGTTTCCCCAATGTACCATGCCTCGGGACATCCTTTCTTGCAGCGTATCAGGTAGACAACGTTGGCCGAGTTGCAAGAGTATGTACCGTGTACCTGGTGGATGGTGTTCTCACGTGAGATGATGGCATCTGTGTCGATGATCCGGCACGTCTTGCAGAGGTTGCTGTGGCAGGGTTGTGTGGTGTCTTGGTCACTGTTCTCCTGAAGGCTGGGTAGTTTGCTGCGGACAATGGTCTGTTTGAGGTTGTGCGGTTGTTTGAAGGCAAGAAGTGGGGGTGTGGGGATGGCCTTGGCGAGATGTTCGTCTTCATCAATGACATGTTGAAGGCTCCGGAGGAGATGCCGTAGCTTCTCCGCTCCGGGGAAGTACTGGACAACGAAGGGTACTCTGTCCACTGTGTCCCGTGTTTGTCTTCTGAGGAGGTCGGTGCGGTTTTTCGCTGTGGCGCGTTGGAACTGTTGATCAATGAGTCTAGCGCCATATCCTGTTCTTATGAGGGCATCTTTCAGCGTCTGGAGGTGTCTGTTGCGATCCTCCTCATCCGAGCAGATCCTGTGTATACGGAGGGCTTGTCCGTAGGGGATGGCTTCTTTAACGTGTTTAGGGTGGAAGCTGGAGAAGTGGAGCATCGTGAGGTTATCCGTGGGCTTGCGGTACAGTGAGGTGCTGAGGTGACCGTCCTTAATGGAGATGCGCGTGTCCAAGAATGCAACCGATTCCGGAGAGTAGTCTATGGTGAGCCTGATGGTGGGATGGAACTTGTTGATGTCATCATAGAGTTGTTTCAGTGATTGTTCACCATGAGTCCAAAGGAAGAAAATGTCATCGATGTATCTAGTGTATAGCACCGGTTGAAGGTCCCGTGCGGTGAAGAAGTCTTGTTCGAACCTGTGCATGAAGATGTTGGCATATTGAGGTGCAAATTTGGTCCCCATGGCTGTTCCGTGTGTCTGGATGAAGAACTGGTTGTTGAAGGTGAAGATATTGTGGTCCAGGATGAAGCGGATGAGATGTAAAATTGCATCTGGAAACTGGCAGTTGTTGGCGCTGAGCACTGAGGCCGTTGCAGCAATGCCATCGTCATGGGGGATGCTGGTGTAGAGTGCTGAGACATCCATTGTGACGAGGAGCGCTCCTGGTTCAACTGCTCCATGTGTGCCGAGTTTCTGTAGGAAGTCCGTCGTGTCGCGACAAAAGCTGGGGGTTCTTTGTACAATGGGTTTCAGGATGCCCTCGACATAGCCGGAGAGGTTCTCGCACAGGGTCCCATTGCCCGATACGATGGGACGGCCGGGTGTGTTTGCCTTGTGTATCTTCGGGAGGCAGTAGAGATCTCCAACGCGGGGAGTACGTGGGATGAGAGCACGGAGGGTGTTCTGAAGGTCCGGATCAAAGGTCTTGATCAGAGTGTTGAGTTGACGGGTGTGTTCTTTGGTCGGATCTGCAGGTAACTGTCTGTAGTGTTCCTCGTTGTTGAGTTGTCGGTACACTTCTTTGCAGTAATCCGTTCTGTTCAGTATGACGATGGCCCCTCCTTTGTCTGCTGGTTTGATGACAATGTTGCGGTTGGTCTTGAGAGCGTGGATGGCGTTACGTTGTGCTTGGGTGATGTTCGGGGCTGTCTTGTGAGTGCGGCTGATGAATTTGGTGTTGACGCACCTCCTGACGGCTTGGGCATACATGTCAAGTCGAGGGCAGCGGCCTTCCGGAGGAGTCCAATTCGACTCTTTCCTCTTCGGATGCACTGCGGATCTCTCTGTCGGCTGTTCCAGTTCATTGGCTGTCTCATTGTGTCCAGGAGTTCCAGGCACCCACTACCCGCTGTGCCTCGTACATCTCCTTTAAACCTTGCCTCTCGCACCTTAAACCTGTGCCCCCTCGTTATTGACTCTTCCACCTTGGGAAAAAGTTTCTGACTATCCACTCTGTCTATGCCCCTCAAAATCTTGTAGACTTTTATCAAGTCGCTCCTCAACCTCCGTCCCAGTGAGAACAAACCAAGTTTCTCCAACCTCTCCTCATAGTTAATGCCCTCCACACCAGGCAGCATCCTGGTAAATCTTGCAGCGGGTTGGGAGAATCACCCCCAATAAATGTGCAATTGGTGTGTGACCATTAGCTGAATATCATGCATGTCTGCACCAGACACCCTGGCAGCGTGCATGACAGTTTTATATTGAGGAGTTCTGGTGTCCCGGAGGTCTTTGAGGAGGAGCTGGGGGTGCAGGGATGGCTCTTCGGGATGACATGTACCCTGGGGCCAGCAGGCCCCTGATTGCCAGAGGCCTTGGATGTTCCCTCCTCCACCCGATGTACACCAGCAGATGTGTCATGCGCACCAGTGACCCAGACACCTCACCACTAACATGACCCACCGATGTGAGAGTCTCTGGGATGGTGAGTTGCGAGGTGGAAGCTAACGCAAAACTGGTGCCGGCCTCGGAGTCCCTTCATCCGCTTCCTCCGAGGAGTCCTCCAAGCTGTCAGGGGCAGGATGGGTGGGAGCAGTAGTGGGGGCCGCGATGCCAAATGGCCCAGGAGCATCGGAGTCCCTTCCTGCAACATAGGACACAAGGCTAAGTGCAAGGGATGATGTGGAGATGCCGGCGTTAGACTGGGGTGGGCACAGTAAGAAGTTTCATAATACTAGGTTAAAGTCCAACAGGTTTATTTGGAATCAGGAGCTTTCGGAGCGCTGCTCCTTCAGAAGGTGATGGGTATTGGCATGAAGGAACAGCACTCCCGCCTTGCCTCCACCGCCTCTAGTAACCTGGACAGATCAGCATCAGAAATACGGGGAGCTGTCTTCCCGAAGGCATTTCTTCCTGCGCTGCCTGCCTGCCTGTCCCTCCTTGGGGTTTTTATGGAGCTCTCCCTTGTTAGGGCAGATCAGCTGCAGGCAGTTTAGGTGAGTCCCGCACTCGTTAGAGCATTCCAGTGAGTTTAATGCAATTTGCCTTGTTACCATGGAGGGGAAGCCAAGTCAGCACTTGCAGGTGTGCTGATGGAGGAGGTGGGGGGGGGGGGGGGGGGGGGGGGGGGGGGGGTGGCGGGATTGGTGCTTCTGTGATGATCGGGGGCAGGGGAGAGAGAGGGTCATGTCAGTCAGCCATTGGGGCCGGGGGGGAGTAATAAGGGGGTCATGTGCAAGGGGCCCAGGGTTTAGTGGCGGGGGTGTGTGGGTAAGGGGGTCAGTAATGATGGGGAGGGTCTCCGATGTCCATTGGGGGGAGGGCGAGGCTGTATCTGGCCCTGGGGGGGTGGGTTCTGTCAGCAGAGCTGGGGGGGGGGTTTTCGCTTTTCCTGCGCATGCGCAGTTTGTGGCTCCGATCTGAGCTGCTGGCCGTCTGGCGAATTCAGCCCAGTCCACTCGTGCCTCGAAACAGTCGAGACCATATTTTCAAAGGCTGAGTGCACAAGATTCGGCGTGAAAACTCACCCGAAAAACGGATCAGGAACTCTCCCGTTTTCACGCTGGCTGGACACTTAGAAAAAGTCTCATAAATTTCTGCCTATTAACTGTTTCTCAACTCCACAGATGCTGCCTGACCTGCTGAGTATTTCCAACACCTTTGGTATATATAGGAAATAAATTATGCTGAGTTGGTATAAATGAACCAAGACATTCAAATCTAATAAAATTGCATATTCATTTAATTTGATTATTTTTTTCATAGAATATGGTATCGCTGACATAGCCAGCATTTGTTGCCGATTCCTAATTTCCATTGAATTAGCATGCTAGGCCTTTTCAGAGAGCAGTTAAGAGTCAACCATATTGTTCTGGATCTGGAGTTACGTATGTGTCAGACCTGTATGGATGACAAATTCCCTCCCCTGAAGGATACATTCATGAACCTGATAGGTTTTTACAACAGTTGATATTTTATTTGTTGAATTTAAATTCCACCAGCTGTCATGGTGGGATTTGAACTCATGTCCCTAAACAATTAACTTGGGCCTCAGGACTACCAGTCCAGTAAAGTTACCATTCCACTTGCTCCCCCTCTCTTGGTGCTCTTCAGAGCACAAAGTTACAATATCCACAAAATAGCTAGCAATTCGCCATTTGCTGAGCTGCATTGTGCTTTTTATTTTTCATTTTTGTTTAAAAATATGAGGGCATCCTGTTTAGGATGGAGATAAAGGAAAAAAAAAATTCTCTCAGTAGGTCGTGAGTCTTTAGAACTCTTCTGCACAGAAAACAGGGTCATTAAATAATTTCAAGGCAGAAGGTAGATAGATTCTTGACCAACAAGGCAGTCAAAGTTTATTGGGGATGGACAGAATGTGGATTGAGGCCACAAACAGATCTGTCATAATCTTACTGAAAGGTGGAGCAGGCTTACTCTTGTTGCTAACCTGTATGTTTGCATGTACATATTGATGCGCGATTAATTCACTCGGGAGGCTGGATCGTACCCGGGAAATAAAGGCTTTTATTAGCAACAAGAATAGAGCATACTGCTGAACAATACAATCCCAGACTAAAGGGTCACCCGGCAGTGCAGTGACCTTTATACTCCTATAGGAAGGCGGAGCCAACCAGAGTGTACCACAGAACAATACCAACAGGTGGAACACCCCAACCCTAACCCCAACAGTAACAAGAGTAACATATCTACAAGTACCCATAGTGATAACCATCTATGGTTCAGTACCCATAGTGATAACCATCTATGGTTCACCACACATATATTTATAGAATGACATGAAATTTATTGTAAAGAAACCTACAACTTTAAGTGCAGTGAGGTACCTCAAAGTGCCATGGACTGCGCTGAGAGAAATTGAACTGTATTGCACCTTATATCAAGTCAAATCTGAACTTGATTTGATGGTAGGGTATGACAGCAATGATGGTCAACATCTCTGGGTATATACCGTTTGAGATGTATATGTGATTATGTCTTGGTGATATAATTAGCATTTATTTCACTCAATGATTCACAAGGTTGGTACAGATTCATGGCTTCATGTTGTCAAAAACACAAGGGGGGGCGATTCTCCCATCCCGCTGTGCTAGTTTTCTAGTGCAGTGGGCCAGGACAATCTCACAGCGGCCAATGCGTGGGATCCACGCATGCATTCCCACCCCAATAGTGTCTCCAATGTTGGTTTCCAGCGGCATCAGCTCCGCAGGGGAAATCGGCGGGGAGGTGCCAAAATCATTTAAATATTAGTTTAAATATAATTTAAACGGATTAGCGGGCCTGGGACTGAAGTCTCTGGGTCCGTTAGCCTCTCTCCCCCGCGCCAGAAGTATTTCACTCCAGCGGGGTTTCCAGTAGCTCCCCATTTTCGGGGAGCTAATGGCCCAACCCCACTGGAGCGAAAGGGGCTCCACAGGGGTTCGGCCTGTGCCTCCTGGCACTACCCAAGGGGCAAAGTGCCAATGTCCAGGGGGCACCTTGACACTGCCCATCGGGCATGGGACAGTGCCAAGGAGATGGGGCCGATGAGGGCAGGGCCTGATGAGGCAGGGTGGGGGGGGGGGGGCGGTCCTGCTGCCACTCTGCAGACATGATCGGTGGGGGAAACAAGGAGGCTTGCAATCGGGGTGGGCTGGGGGTGCTGGGAGGGGTCAGCCTGCTGGGGGAGGGTCGGGATTGCAAGGGGGTGTCGGGACTGCAGAGGGGGGTGGTCGGTACTGTCGGGGGAGGAATTGGGGAGGGGACATTGGATATCGGGGTGGTACGGGTGGGGGGGTTCGGGGCTGGCTCGGGGATGATCAGGGGGGGCCAGCGATTGGACCATGGGGGGGGCAGAGGGCCGGTGACGCAGATGTTGCAGAGCTGGCCAGTGATTGAGTTGGCCAGCAATCAGGAGGCCGGCAGTGTGGGGCTACTGTGCATGTGCCGATCTCGACGCTGACAGATCAGCGCATGCACAGCGGCCCACTCAATGCTATGCTGCCGGCCTCTCCAGCAGGAATAGGCCCCGCCCACTGAATTATAATGATACACATGCCAGTGCACTCTGCAGTGCACCGAGTGTGGGGGATTCTTCTCTGAACTCCTACGGGAAAAACCAGCATGAATTACTCCATTCTTCATGCGAATTTGACACTTACAATTTTTTTGACATTTAGAATTCCGGCCATGGAGTTTGCTCAGTTTTGCTTTACACACTTTCATTAAATATTTCCATTTGGCATCATGACAATATCAATATGGCAAACCTTTGCAACTGAGATTCAAAAGAAATCTTAATATTATTGGGCTTGTATGAGCTAAAAACTATCTCCATAATAATGGAGCATCGATGGGATAAGAAAGCATTATGGTTCAGTAACAAGAGAAAAGTCTGACAGGGGTGGTCTTTGCAATTATGTAATGCCACACCTACTGAAACTTCTGCGCTGCTCCACTAAGACCGTTGCTGAGAAAATGAAACAACTAATGACTATAGCTTGCCCACCCAGCTTTAACATAATTGGTGTGATCAAGTTTACTGAATTATTGCTACAACCACTTAGATCATTACAGAATGGTACTGGAGGGCTCTGAATCAATAAAGTATTTAATCGCTCAGCCTGTTCTGGGAATGTAATTGAAATTTTAAACTTCAATTCAGTAGTAGAATCAATGTTTTGACATCTAGGCCAGAATATTCAGTTCATTAGTGCCCAGTTTTTTTTGTTTAAAAAAACCTTATCCATCAAAAGTCCACGACCTAAAAATTCAGATTTGACTTGATATAAGATGCAATACAATTCAATTTAATACTTCTGGCACTTTGAGGTATCTCACTGCACTTAAAGTTGTAGTTTCACTAACAATAAATTTCATGTCATTCTATGAATATATGTACATACAAACATACAAACATATGAGTTAGCAGCAAGAGTGAGCCTGCTCCACCTTTCAATAAGACCATGACTGATCTGATTGTGGCCTCAACTCCATATTCTGTCAATCCCTGATAACCTTTGATTCCCTTGTTAGTCAAAAATCCATCTATCTCTGTCTTGAAAATATTCAATGACCCTGCCTCCACTGCGTTCTGTGCAGGAGAGTTTCAAAGACTCACAACCCTCCGTGAGAATTTTTCCTCGTCTCCATCCTAAATGGGAGACCCTCATATTTTTAAACTGTGTTCCCTCTGGTTCTCCCATGCATTCAGCCTGAATGGTTTACCAAGTCTTTTAATCCCTCAGTATACTATGGGCCCGATTTCACCAAAACTTGGCGCAAAATCGTGGTAAAGTTGAGCGTCGGGCCTATACCGCGATCTGCACCAGATTCCGAGCAGATTGCGGCTTTACCGACACCCGATTCGGGCGTGGGTCCGGCTCACGCCCGAATCGGGCGGCCCAACTTAATGAACCGCGTGCCCAACTCTACCGCCAAATCCCACTTTACCATCTTCTGGTCCAATGCGGATCCGCACTCTAATCGACCTGCCGAATAAAAATCCGAAGTCGCCGCTGCAGCCTCCGAAGAGCGGGATCAGAGACTGCAACGGCTCCCTGACCCAGCTCCTCCTCGGGGGGGGGTGGAGGGGGGTGGGAGGAGGAGAGGGGGTCTGACATAGCATCCTCTCGGGGGGGAGGGGGGGTTGTGACTGATCAACCCCTGGGGGTGTGGTGGGAGGACAGGGGGTGTGATGTATCATCCTCTGGGGGGGCGGGGGGTGGGGGTGGCGCTGCCACTCTGCGGCCGATCGGTGGGGAGGGAGGGGGCACGGGATTCCGCTGAGGTGAATAATGACAGTCGTGGTGTTTGAAATATGCAGCCACTCCAGAGAGGAGGGATTCGTTCCTCCGGTGGGAAGGAGGGATCGGCCGCAGAGTGGCAGCGGAACCCCCTGCTCCCTCCCTGCACACCGATCGGTTGCAGAGTGGCAGCGGAACCCCCCACCCAGAGGATGATACGTCACACCCCCTCTCCTCCCACCCCCTGCCAGGGGATGTACGGTCACACCCCCTCTCCTCCCACCACCCGCCCCCCCCCCAGAGGATGATACGTCACACCCCCTCTCCTCCCACGCCGCCCCCCGCCCCCCCCACCCCCCTAGATGGTCTGTGTCAGAGAGCCGCTCTCTCTGCTTTTTTCTTTCGCGCCCGGGCGCGCTGCTTCGGATTTTTTTCGAACTGCGCATGCGCAGTTCAGAGCTCCGATCGTTCCAGCAACGCTAAGCCCCGCCCACAGCGCGAATCGGACCAGAGCGTATGGGCGCGCTGCAAAGAGGATTCCGGGCTTGGATCCGTATTACGCCCAGATCCCGCCCTTAGGCTCCGATTGGTAAAACCGGGCCCTATGTTTGCGGAAATTGGACAGTGTTTTTTCTCCATTGACCCGTTGTGGTGGCTGCCTCAAGTTTTAGTGTGTTTCTTCATACATTGCCCCGGACCTGGGAATGTACCAATTTGATTTGATTTGATTTATTACTGTTACCTGTGCTGTGATACAGTGAAAAGTATTGTTTCTTGTGCTCTGTACATGCAAAACATACCGTTCATAAGGTACATAAGGGAAAAAGAAAAGGATAGGGTACAGGAGTGTCGCAGTTCCAGGTAGGGTGAAGAGAAAGATCAGCTTAATATATGGTAGGTCCATTCAAAAGTCTGTTGGTCCGTGTTTTCAGACTTTTGTATCTTTTCCCAAATGGAAGAAAGTGGAAGTAAGTATATCCGGGGTGCGTGGGGTCCTTGATTATGCTGGCTGCTTTCCCAAGGCAGCAGGAAGTGTTGACGGAGTCAATAGATGGGAGGCCGGTTTGGATGATCTGAAACACTCAGTCATTGACAGCTCTTTGTACTGGAAGACCAACAAGTTTCAGGGAGACTAAAGAATGTCTTTCACTGGGTCAATTACCCTCCAGTGTTTGTATATCTCAGTATCTATCACTTGGAATAGCCCATACAGTCCTGCTGCCTGGAGCTGCTTAGGATGAACCTTGACAAAAACCATTGCATCTTTTTCCAGTACTTCTTTGCACAGGTATATTCCAGATGTAGGTAGGCAATTGTTTCTTTCCCACTTTAGCCTCTTTGAGGACAGTGTCTGGATGACGCTGAGACTCTGAGTGCTCAAGGAGAATCTGAAGGCCCATTTCACCACCAGCCCACTTAAATTTTAGTGTTTGCACGAAAGTTCTGGTGTTGAGGTATTCTGCCAAATGATCTTGACCATTTGCTTAGGGCTCAAACTGACAGGATCCACCATCACCCTCTTTCTCCTGCAGGGTCTTGAGGACATTATGTGAGGTCCACTGCTGGTGGACTTGTGGTCAAAGGTGTTTTCTGCACAAATTTTGAGGGACAAAAGGGACAGTTGGTATGTGTGGTGAACCATAGATGGTTACCACTATGGGTACTGAACCATAGATGGTTAGCACTATGGGTACTTGTACATATGTTACTCTTGTTACTGTTGGGGTTAGGGTTGGGGTGTTCTACCTGTTGGTATTGTTCTGTGGTACACTCCGGTTGGCTCCACCTACTTGTAGGAGTATAAAGGTCACTGCACTGCCTGGTGACCCTTTAGTCTGGGATTGTATTGTTATGCAGTATGCTCCATTCTTGTTACTAATAAAAGCCTTTATTTCCCGGGTATGATCCAGCCTCCCGAGTGATTTAATCGCGCATCAGTATGGGATGGTCCAGCTGAATGGAACATTCTGAGGCAACCAGGGCAGACCCAACCTTCCCAACAGCAGGGACAGGTAGAAGCCTGTCAATAGGGATCAGGGGGAAAACTCTCCACTGATTGGAGTCATACGTTGCACAAAAGAAGATGCTTGTGTTGGTTGGGGATCAATCATTTCAGCTCCAGGGCATCACTGCAGGAGTTCCTCAGGGTAGTGTCCGAGGCCCAACTATCTACAGCTGCTTCATCAGTGGCCTTTCTTCCATCATGAGGTCAGAAGTGGTGATGATCTCAGATGTTTAGGGTAGCACAATGGCACTGTGGTTAACACTGCTGCCTCACAGTGCCAGGGACCCAAGTTCGACGTTGGCTTTCAGTCACTGTGTCTGCATGGGTTTCCTCCGGGTGCTCCAGTTTCCTCCCACAGTCCCAAAGATGTGCAGGTTAGATGGATTTGCCATGGTATATATGCAGGGTTATGGGGATAGGGCAGAGGGTGAGCCAATGTAAGACGTTCTTTCGAAGAGTCAGTGAAGTCCCGATGGGCTGTATGGCCTGCTTCTGCACTGTACAGATGCTTTGGACCGCACAATGTTCATCACCATTTGTGACTTCTTAGATATAGAAGCAGTTCATTTCCAAATCCATCAAGACCTGACAGTATTCAGGCTTGGGTTGACTAGTGGCAAGTAATATCTGTGCCACGCAAGTGCCAGGAAATGACCATCTCCTTTGAATGACTGGTAGCTCTCAAAAATTCTCTGTGAGGGCAATCAGAATCCTAAGATTGACCAGAAGCCCATGTAGTGTTCTTCCATGATGTCAATGATATCAGTGCCACTGTGCTGCTGCACTTTATTGGGCACCTTAGAGGAGTCACAAGGAGTAAGGGTGTGCTTAGTTATCAGCATCTTGTTTGGTGTCCCCCTCTGTCTCGAAGTGGGATGGATGAAGAATATGAGGCCAAGTAGAGCAGTGATAATTACTGCAGGAGAGATAAACAAGAGGACAAAAAGGGCAACATAACATCTCCCTGTGAGTTCAGGACATCTCTCCTCCACTGAGTTGATTTGATTTAATTTGATTTGATTTGAGCTATTATTATCACATGTATTAGTATACAGTGAAAAGTATTGTTTCTTGCGCGCTATACAAAGCATGCCGTTCATAGAGAAGGAAATGAGAGAGTGCAGAATGTAGTGTTACAGTCATAGCTGAGGTGTAGAGAAAGATCACCTTACTGCAAGGTAGGTCCATTCAAAGGTTTGACGGCAGCAGGGAAGAAGCTGTTCTTGAGTCGGTTTGTATGTACCCTCAGACTTCGGTATCTTTTTCCTGACGTAAGAAGGTGGAAGAGAGAATGTCCGGGGTGGGTGGGGTCCTTAATTATGTTGGTTAATTCTGGATTTCCTCCACCAGGACCTCAAATGCAGCATCCAATAACCTATATTTCGTTTCTCTTGGTCCCTGAGCCATCGTGCCATATGCTGCTGTTTGTCAGTCAGAATATGCTACCGTTTAGCAGCAGTCAGTGCACAGTGCTCACATGTACTGCTCCATGAAAATTGTGTCTAATCAACATGTGAATGCTATCTCTAGGCTTGTTCAAATTATCGTAATTTATCATTACAATCAAAATTGTGTGATTTTTCTGAGCTTTTGAACAGGCTTGTCTAATTAGCATTGGACCCAGTTAATGCCTATTTTCAGCCTTCGGCCAAAATAACCCCCTAAATATTTACAGATGGCAATATTTACAGATTAACTTTTACATTTTTGCACAACATTTCTCCAGCTGCTATTTGAGTTAATTTGCACAGTTTATTATAAATGGAGCAACATCATTAAATATAGCGTGCAGTGAAATGTCATTAGGACACTAGGGCGGCACGGTGGCACAGTGGTTAGCACTGTTGTCTCACAGCCGCCAGGGACCCGGATTAAACTCCCGGCTTGGGTCACTGTCTGTGTGGAGTCTGCATGTTCTCTCCGTGTCTGCGTGGGTTTCCTCCGAATGCTTCGGTTTCCTCCCACAGTCAGAAAGATACGCTGGTTAGGTGCATTGGCCGTGCTAAATTCTCCTTCAGTGTGCTCGAACAGGTGCTGGAGTGTGGCGAGTAGGGGATTTTCACAGTAACTTCATTGCAGTGTTAATGTGAGCCTCTTTGTGACACTAATAAATAAACTTAAACTTAAAACTTATGGCCTGGAAACTGGGCCATGCAGCACCTGCCTTTCAGGTGCTCTGCAACTTACTAAGGCAACACAGTGGCAAGCAGAAAGCTCGCACAATAGCATCTACCATATTGGTGAAGAAGGGCACACTCACGGCAGGAGTACATTCCAACAGCAATTCAAATGAAAATAATTTAGGCTGATTTGGGTCCTTCTCTTTTGGAACAGATCAGTGTCGTGCTCTTTATTAGAATTGAAATGAGCACAGTTATATGAATCTCAAATTTCTAATAGAACACGAGTTTAGAACTGTGATCCTCATCAGTTTCTATAATTGATAATATATTGCAATTTTCTTGGTCCTTGTAGTTTCAAGATATTGGTTGTACCATTTTGATTAAGTCTAATCATCATTATTATAATCGACACTTCACCAGCCCAGAGGTTTGACATCAGTAAGCATCAATCACTTTTTGTATGAAAGGTGTTCTTTTATTGCCAAGGGCGCAATAATAGACACTAAGTAAGAGATTAGCAAAATGGGTACAAAAAATATTGCAATTTTGAGTTTAGCATACCCTGCTAAGAATAGCAGTTACCTTTTTTTACACCTGAATTGCATTGGATAATGTAAAGTTTGTAAACTAATGAATTTGCGAGGAAGCCAAATTCAGCACTTAACAGCTTTAGCACAGTTCACTCAATGCATGTAAGATGCCAGCAATCTTGTGTTCAATTTTTTTAAATACTTTTCCAATTCAATCAAATCAAGTCCAATTCAGAGTCTCAACAAGTTGAGACATTTCCGATCCAAGCTGACAAGACAGGGTCTGCAACCCCTGTCTTGGGCCTGATCTACATGAGCCAAGCTGATTGGAGTAGGCGCAAGTCTTCCTCCTCCAAGGTTTGATCTCATTTGCATCTTAGCCAAAAGGCTGAGATGCCGCTTTTAAAAATTGCTTCATATGAAAATGAAGCTTAAATGTAACCTAATGACCTCAACCAAATGCAGCATCCGCATAACTACACTTGATCTTAGCCAAAAGGCCGAGAATCTTGTGTTCAATTACCATGAAATAGGAGACCTTTTATGCTTTGCTAAGCACACTAACTTGAAGGTAATCTGGGAGTCATAAAATTGGTAACTTTTGCATCATGCTGTTTTCTGGAAGAATGATAAACATTTTGAAGTATTCTGCACTTTTCACATAAGTTAGCGATCAAAATAGATTTAAATGCTGTGAAAATGGATGCTTTGTCCTGATTTCTAATTGCTCAGAGTGTTATGCAAATCAAGAGTCAGCTTCTATGCATTATTGTAATCAATTTTCTACACAGTCTTTGACAGATATGAGTGATAAGTGTTGACTAGCTTCCTTGTTGTGAAGTTATTGATGTGGGCTCATTCATCCAAAGTTTTGATAGCTACTGCATGATGATACCAAATTCAACAGATTTATTTCTTTGGAAGCCAGAACAGCAACAACAAAGACACAACATTGTCCAACTGATTGCATATATTTACTAATAAACAAAGGAGTGATAAACAGTCCTAGTGATAAATAATGAATCAAACAAATTATGTATAAAGTATGTTAATATTGATCCTAATAGATGTCAAGAATAACAGAAGATAAAAATGAAACTTCTGGGAGATACAGCACAGTAAGATTATGAATAATTAATCACTACAACATTTCATTCTCCAGAGTAGAATAAGGTTGGAGGTTAAGAAGATATTTTTGTCCAGTCAGCTACATAATCTTGATGGAAAAATGATGGTCAGGGAAAAATTGGTTATTTATTTCAGAGACAGCAGGAAAAGTATGTTTTTCCTTTGAAGGACTTTGTCTTCAAAAACATATAAATTAAACTGGAAGTGGATGAAACAGAATTGTAGATTGAGGAAACAGCTACTGGACATCTCCATCTCTGCTTCCTTTATTCAGTGTTGTCAAACGGCTGCCCTCCCTTCCTATACCAATCCATAAATGCGGTTACTAACAACACTTAAGCATCAGTTCCTCTCTCGATTTAGATTGGCATGGTGACTCTGGAAGTAGAGGTATGGTGGGTATTGTATGTGCTGTGATGCAAAGGAATCACTACAGAATGGGACAGGCTGCCTGTATCAATAGGCCTTTTCCTCCATCAGTCTTGCATGTTCATGTGTATCAGCAGTGAGAGTAACGTCGTCATCCTGTGCTGTAAAAGAACTTGTCCTTGTATAGCATTTCTATAAAGCAGTAATTCTTTCACAATGTGAATACACTGTCTTCCATTCATCATGCTTCATCAAACAGTCATAGCAATGGGGGTTATCAGCGTTGGAGTGCTGTTGAGACTTAGCTAACAGCCGGGGCAGTGATGATATAAATGGAATAGGTAGCCTTTGCGCTAGCTTGTGAGATGGTCATCATCTGAGAAGCCAGAAGCTGCCTGTGGATGGGTGACTACAGTAACTCTGGGCGAGAGAGCAAGTACTGTATACATCTAGAAGAAATATCATTCAGAAAATCAATAACAGCAGGACAAATGATAGTGATTCACTTGATTGTTTTCTGTTCTGGGTTCAGCTAATGCTGCTCCTGTTTCTGCTGTGGTAATGTATTATTGTCATTTAGACTAACAGAACAATGCTATCGCTAATTGTGATACCTTTTTTAGAAGCTAGATGGAAATAGAATTGGTAATGAAATGTTTCAAAGTTCTATACGTTGAAAAAAAAACATTTTTAGCTGTTTTCTCTTTTGTTTTGGATGCAGTGGAAATGCCAAATCTATCTTTACTGCTGTTGAAGTTTGGAAATGTAGCTTATTTCCTCTTCTTGAGTTTTTACACATCCTGCCAGCCGTATGCTGCAGAATGTTTCTAGCCAGGCTGGATTGTTGCAAACATTTTCAGTTTTAAAAATATGCTGAAAGATCACCCTACACATTAACACGCCTAGCAAATCCATTCATTAGGAGCACAAACTAAAATATACATATACCTACTACAACAACTTACACTCAGGGCCTGATTTTACCATTTTGAGTCTAAGTGCCGAATCTGGGCGTCAAATAGATCCGAGCCTGGAATCCTCTTTGCAGCGCGCCCATACGCGTTTTGCCGGCTCCAGTCCGATTCGTGCTGTGGGTGGGGCTTAGCGCTGCCGGAACGATCAGAGCTCTGAACTGTGCATGCACAGTTCGAAAAAAATCTGAAGCAGTGCGCCCGGGCGGGAAAGAAAAAAGCAGAGAGAGGGGCTCTCTGACACAGACCATCTGGGGGGGTGGTGGGGGGGGGCGGGGTGGTGGTGGTGGGAGGAGAGGGGGTGTGATGTATCATCCTCTGGGGGGGCGGTGGGGGGGGGGGGGTGGGAGGGGAGGGGGTGTGACCGATCATCCCCTGGGTGGGGGAGTGGGATGAGAGGGGGTGTGACATATCATCCTCTGGAGGGGGGTTCCGCTGCCACTCTGCGGCCGATCCCTCCCATTATTCACCACCCCCCTCCCCCCACACCAGAGGAGGAGCTGGGTCAGAGAGCCGTTGCAGTCTCTGACCCCGCTCTTCGGAGGCTGCAGCGGTGACTTCGGACTTTTATTCGGCAGGTCGATTAGAGTGCGGATCCGCATCGGACCAGAAGACGGTAAAGTGGGATTTGGCGGTAGGGTTGGGCGCGCGGTTCATCAAGTCGATTTAAATGCATGCAAATGCATGTAAATCGTCAGGCCGCACGATTCGGGCGCGGGCCGGACACGTGCCCGAATCGGGTGTCGGTAAAGCAGCAATCTGCTCGGAATCGGGTGCAGATCACGGTATAGGCCCGACGCCCAACTTTACTGCGATTTCGCGCCCAAAAACAGGCGCAAAGTTTTGGTAAAATCGGGCCCTCAGTTGTGCCTTTTACATAATATACTGGCCCAAGGAGTTTCGCAGGAGCAATTGTTGAACCAAATTTGATAGCGAGCCACATAAAAAAATATTAGTGAAGTTGACAAAAACTCAATATCAAAGAAATGATATTGAAAGAGGAAGAGAGAATTTTGGAGAGGGATGAGCTTAGAGCTTTAGTGCAGCCTCCAATGGTGGAGAGGTTAAAATCCAGGATGCTGAAGAGGCCAGAATTGGAAGGCAACAGAAGGTTATGAAGAAAGAGATGGGTTAGGCTGTGAGAGGGCTATTGCCATAAGGATGATGTAAAAGTGAGCTAATGTTTCTCTGGGTTGGAGTGTAGGTCAGTGATTGTGTAATAGGTGTACAAGGCTTGCTGTGAGTTAGAATATGGACAACGGAGTTTTGGATTACATTACAAAGAACAAAGAAAAGTACAGCACAGGAACAGGCCCTTCAGTCCACCAAACCCCTTACTGATCACGATGCCCTCACGAAACTAAAAACAAACCTTCTGCCCTTACTCGGACTGTATCCCTCTATTGGCTCCCTATTCATGTGCCCATCCAAATGCCTCTTAAATGTTGCTAATGTGCCTGTTTCCACTACCTGCTCTGGCAGCACGTTCCAGGCACCCACCACTCTCTGCATGAAAACCTTCCCCTGCACATCTCCCTTAAACTTTCCCCCTCTCATCTTGAACTTGTGCCCCCTTCTAATTGACACTTCCACCCTGGGAAAAAGCCTCTGACTACCCACCCTGTCTTAAGCTGAAGGAAGGTGGAAAATGGGAGGTTGGCCAGGTGTACAGATTGTTTCCTTTACATTTGACTGAGGCACGGATGAGGATTTCAGCAACAGATGGTGTGAGACAAGGGTGAAGTCAGGAAAGGTTACAGAGCTGGAAATAGACTATCTTATTGAGGGCATGGATGTATAGTTGGAAGCTCATCTAGAAGTCAAGTAAAAAAGTAAATTGATGAACTGTCTTATTCAGCATCAGACAGTTAGTTCCCAGAAAGAGAGATAGAGTTGGTAACTTGGGAGCAGAGCTTTCATAGCAGGTACCAAATAAAATTAGTCTTCCCAATATTAAATTGGAGGAAATTTCTGCCCATCCAGTACTGGATGTTGGACAAGCAGCCTGACAATTTAGAGACAGTTTAGATAGAGAGAAGTGATGGTGAGGAGGAGCTGGGTGTTGTCTGCATGGATGTGGTACCTGATATTGTACTTTCAAACATTGATGCTAAGGGCAACAAGTTGATGAGAAAGCAGGGGGGGTGGACGGGGGTGCAGGGGGGGGCGGGGGGGGGGGGTGGAGGGGGGACACAAAGGATAGATCCTTGGGGAACTCCAAAGTGAAAAATGCTGGAGAGGAAAGACAATCCATTAATGGTAGTTCTCTGACAGCTGGCTGGATAAGAATGGAACCAGTTGAGTGCAGTTCCAAGCAGCTGTACATTCGGTGATAGGGTCAGCTGTGTCAAAGGCTGCAGATAAGATCATGCAGAATGAGGAGGGATAGTTTGCTATCGTCACAGTCATAAAGGATGTCAAAGGACTGTGGGAGGAAACCGGAGCACCCGGAAGAAGCCCACACAAACATGGGGAGAATGTGCAGACTCCACACAGTCACCAAGGCTGGAATTGAACCCGGGCCCCTGGTGCTGTGAGGGTGCATGCTAACCACTATGCCACTCTGTTGCCCTCATCACAGGAATATCCGATGCAGACAAATGAAAAAGTTGTGAAGAAAAGGATGGCAACTTTAAAATTGCTTCCAATATGTTTTATACACACACACACACACAATATTCACATTCTTGTGTACATAGTAGTGTATTGGGGGAGGCGATGCCCTATTAATCACTGGACTATTAATCCAGAAACTCAGATGGACATGGGTTCTGAGGACCTAAGTTCGAATCCCACCACAGGCGATGGTGGAATTTGAATTCAATAAAAAATATCTGGAATTAAGAATCTACTGATGACCATGAAACCATTGTTAATCGTCAGAAAAACCTACCTGGTTCACTGGTGCTCTGACGAAGGGTCATCTAGACTCGAACCATTGCCTCTTTCTCACCCCACAGATGCTGTCAGACCTGCTGAGATTTTCCAGCATTTTCTGTTTTGTTTCTGACTCACTAATGTCCTTTAGGGAAGGAAATCTGCCGTCCTTACCTGGTCTGGCCTACATGTGACTCCAGAGCCACAGCAATGTGGTTGACTCTCAACTGCCCTCTGAAATGGCCAAACAAACCACTCAGTTCAAGGGCAACTAGGGATAGGCAATAAATGCTGGCTGCCAGCGACGCCCATGTCCCACGAATGAATTTTTGAAAATGTAGTACACTAATCAGAGGAATGCATACAACAATCACCAATATTATCACTGCTAGCAGTGTTTCAATTTTTTAAACACAACAAAAACAGATTACATTTCTAATGAAAGGAAGACCTGCAATTGCATAATGCCTTATAATATCTCAGAACAGTCTCAATATGCTTTGCATATATTGAATTGGAAATGCAGTGCCTTATTATTTAGGCAAATAACCCAGCAGTTCACGCACATTGGATTGTTGGAGTGTTTCCTTCCTTTGATTAGTGCTATGAGAACTCGAAATTAATGTGAACCCACTCCATGGTCCGGATAAACCAGTTACACACTGCGATGTGGAGCTCAAAGCAACATTTTCAACTTATCGCACATATACATCTGTGAATAGCGGATAATAGCTTAGGATTGTTTGCAAATGATGCTATTATACTAGTTTCTTCAAATGTCACCTTCAATATTTTCCCAGTAATGAATGCTCTATATTAGGATAAATCAGATGAGGGGATCTGACTCAAATTCCCGTTATTTGAAATCTTGATATCCTTTTCAATGTACTGAATTGGTTACTGACTATAAATGAGGCCTTCAACAGTTTCATATTTTGTCGGCAAAATCAAAAAAACCCTTTTAATAATTTTCCCTGAATTGCTCTGAAAGCCATGAAAATCAGCGTTTTGCCCACTGGCTGCAATGGTGCCGTATTGTCCACTCCCTGCCTCATTAATTATACAGGCAAGGGAAACTCGCCGATCACTGGTGGGCAGACTCGGTTTGCCTGCCTCGCTGTGGCCTCAGCGCTTCCTCACTCTGGCCACCACATTTAAACTGCATCCACGCACACCTACCTCAGTCTATGCAGTCTGGGATTGCTGCACGTTGCAGAGATGGCTCCCGAAGGCAAGAGGACTTCTATTCCCAGGTTTAGTGATGCCTCCGAGAGCCATCTGCTGGATGCTGTGGAGGCCCTCCACAATGTCTTCTAGCCCACCTCTGGTTGCAAGAGGTCCAGCAAGGTGACCAAAGAACAAAGATCAGTACAGCTCAGGAACAGGCTCCTCGGCCCTACAGGCCTGCGCCGATTACGTTTACCTATCTAGACCGACCACTTATATTCCTCTTTCCCCATTTGTTCATATGTCTATCAAGATAAGTCTAAAATGTGGCTATCTGATCGAAGACAGAGGGTGGTGGTGGATGGAAAATTTTCGGACTGGAGGCAGGTTGCTAGCGGAGTGCCGCAGGGATCGGTGCTTGGTCCTCTGCTCTTTGTGATTTTTATTAATGACTTAGAGGAGGGGGCTGAAGGGTGGATCAGTAAATTTGCTGATGACACCAAGATTGGTGGAGTAGTGGATGAGGTGGAGGGCTGTTGTAGGCTGCAAAGAGACATAGATAGGATGCAAAGCTGGGCTGAAAAATGGCAAATGGAGTTTAACCCTGATAAATGTGAGGTGATTCATTTTGGTAGGACTAATTTAAATGTGGATTACAGGGTCAAAGGTAGGGTTCTGAAGACTGTGGAGGAACAGAGAGATCTTGGGGTCCATATCCACAGATCTCTAAAGGTTGCCACTCAAGTGGATAGAGCTGTGAAGAAGGCATATAGTGTGTTAGCTTTTATTAACAGGGGGTTGGAGTTTAAGAGCCGTGGGGTTATGCTGCAACTGTACAGGACCTTGGTGAGACCGCATTTGGAATATTGCGTGCAGTTCTGGTCACCTCACTATAAGAAGGATGTGGAAGCGCTGGAAAGAGTGCAGAGGAGATTTACCAGGATGCTGCCTGGTTTGGAGTGTCGGTCTTATGAGGAAAGGTTGAGGGAGCTGGGGCTGTTCTCTCTGGAGCGGAGGAGATTGAGGGGAGACTTAATAGAGGTTTATAAAATGATGAAGGGGATAGATCGAGTGAACGTTCAAAGACTATTTCCTCGGGTGGATGGAGCTATTACAAGGGGGCATAACTATAGGGTTCATGGTGGGAGATACAGGAAGGATATCAGAGGTAGGTTCTTCACGCAGAGAGTGGTTGGGGTGTGGAATGGACTGCCTGCAGTGATAGTGGAGTCAGACACTTTAGGAACATTTAAGCGGTTATTGGATAGGCACATGGAGCACACCAGGATGGTAGGGAGTGGGATAGCTTGATCTTGGTTTCAGATGAAGGTCGGCACAACATCGTGGGCCGAAGGGCCTGTTCTGTGCTGTAATGTTCTATGTTCTATGTTCTATGTGGCTAACGGATCTGCCTCAATCACTTCACTTGGCAGTGAATTCCAGGTCCCCACCACCCTCTGTGTAAAAAAACTTCCCCCACACATCTCCACTGAACCTTTCTCCCCTAATCTTGAACTTGTGCCCCCTTGTAATTGTCATTTCTGCCCTGGGAAAAAGTTTCCAACTGTTCACCCTATCTATACTTCTCATAATTTCATAAACTTCTATCAGGTCGCCCCTCAACCTTCGTCTTTCCAGGGAGAACAATCCCAGTTTATTCAATCTCTCCTCATCATCCTGGTAAATCTTTTCTGTACTCTCTCCAAAGCCTCCACGTCCGTCCAATTCAGCTTGGAAGGCCATAAGAGCAGAAGACTATAAGAAATAGGAACAGGAGTAGGCCATTCAGCCCTTTGTGCTTGCTGTGTCATTTAATATGATCATGGCTGATCTAGCATTCACTAAGTTCACTTTCCTGCCTTCTCTCCATAACCCTTACTCCCCCACTGATTAAAAACCTATCGATCTCAGCCTTGAAAATGTTCAAAGACACGGCCTCTACAGCTTCCTGAGGCAAAGAATTCCAAAGATTTACCATTCTTTGAGAGAAAAAATTCTTCCTCAAATCCATCTTAAATGAGCACCCCCTTGTTTTGTGTCTGTGCCCTTTGGTCCTACACTCTCCCATGATTGGAAATATCCTCCCAACATTTACCCTGTATAACCCCCTAAGAATCTTATGTTTCAATCATTTCACCTCTCATACTTCTGAACTCCAAGGAGTACAGACCCAACCTGTTTAATCTTTCCTCATATGGCAGCCCCTCCATATCCAGCATCATCCTAGTAAACCTTCTCTGTACTGCCTCCAATGATAATATATCTTTCCTTAAATAAGGGGACTAAAACTACACAATCATCTAAATGTGGCCTCACTAGAACCTTGTACAGTTGTAGCAACATCTCTTTATTTTTATACTCCAGTCCCCTTGAATTAAAAGTCAACATTCCAATTGCCCTCTTTATTACCTTCTACATCTGTATGCTAGCTTGCTAGGTTTCATGAACAAGGACCCCCCAAATTCCTTTGTGCCACAGCTTTCTAAAGTCTCTTTCCATTGAAATAATAATTTGCCTTTTCATTATTTCTTCCGAAATGAACAATCCTACATTTTCCCACGTTGAATTCCATTTGCCAATTTTCTGCCCACTCATTTAACCTGTCAATACCTCTACGTAAGCTATTTATATCCTCCTTACAACCTGTCTGCCCTCCCACCTTTGTATCATCTGCAAATTTGGCAACACTACACTCTGTTCGTTCCTCCAAATCATTAATATATTGTGAAGAGCTGCAGTCCCAGCACTGATTCCTGTGACACTCCATTGGTTACCATTCTCCAACCTGAGAATTCTCCTTATCGCTCCTTACTGTTATCTGTTAGTTAGCCATTTCTCTTTCCATGTCAGAAAATTACTTCCAGCACCATGACCTCCTATTTTATCTTCCGTGTGGCACGTTATCAAATGCCTTTTGAAAATCCAAATATATAATATCAACTGGTTCCCTATCGACTCTGGCTGATACCTCTCAAAGTGCTCTAGTAAATTTGTCAGACATGATTTCCCCTTCATGAAACCATGCTGACTCTGCTTGGTCAGATTATGACTTTCCAAATGGACTGCTCTCCTTAATAATCGATTCTAATAACTTTCCAACAACTAAAGTTAAACTAACTGGCTTGTAGTTTCCTGCATTTGCCTCATTGCTTTAGAAAATGTGGAAGGGAGCAGTAAGTTAGGAATGAGATATACTGAAGCTGAAATTCGCTCTTTATTATAAATGACGTAGGTCCTTGAGGGGTTGATTTTGGACATTTCAGGGGCCAGGGCTGGCCATGAGGACACAAGGTCTGTGTTAAAAAGGAGGTATTTCAATGTCAGGCAGACAAGGGTTTGATTTCATTATGCTTAGGTGGTCTGCATCCATATTAAGGTAAGGATAAATGCAGTTCTCGATCCCAAACCGACAGTGACGGATATCAGTGTGATTTGAAAGAATGCACCACAAAGGAATGCGCCATCTCTAAATGGATTCACAGCAGCAGAACGTCATCGGCTGCCTTGTTCCAAATGCTAATTATCTGATTTACCATCCATGTTACACAGAATGTGTAGCTCCCTTGCTTGAAGTGGATCTCCTTGAGGAACCATGTCAGATTGAAGGCACACAGCTAAGAGCCCACTAAGGATCATGCAAACATTCCTGCCTCTTAAAGGGTGCCGTTGTGGAGGATGTTAATTCCTCGAACCTTTCCACTCCACCACCTCCACTTCACCTGCCAGTCATGTGCCTGAGTGCAATCTTCCCCACTTGTGCAGCCCCAGCCCTGCAGTCCCTTGTCCTGTCTGCTGAGGCCAGGTCCCCACACCTCCCCATCACCTTCCCAGTACAACCCAAACCTGCAACCCTTGAGAAGCCATTCCACCTTAGCACTGGTCTAATAGTAAAGAGCTGTCCATGATATCCCCTGACAGGTGGCAAGGTGATTCGCACTGCTGCCTCACAGTGCCAGGTACCCGGGTTCAATTCTAGCCTCGGGTGACTGTCTATGTGGACATTCTTCCCATGTCTGCATGTGTTTCCTCTGGGTGCTCCGGTTTCTTCCAACACCCCAAAGGTGTGCGGGTTAGGTTGATTAGCCATGCAAAATTGCCCCTGAGTGTCAGGGAGATTGTGATCTGTAGTCCTTTTGGTATTTTGTCTGCTTTCTTGCATCTTTGTAGAAACTTGATGTCTGTGTCGATCAGGGAGATTAGCAGCGTAAATATGTGGGATTACGGGAATAAGGTCTGGGTGGGACTGTTGTCGGTGCAGACTCGATGGGCCAGGTGGCCTCCTTCTGCACTGTAGGGACTCTCTGATTCTATCACAGTGATGTGGTGCAGCCTGCAAAGCCTGGCACTGATCATTGCGAGTGTTATGTTTATAAGGTAGATAAACTAACCTTGCTATGACGAGTGAAGTGCAGGTCACTAGATGCACAATCACTGATATCCTATTGTGAAACACGTGGTTTTAAATGCCTGCTGATGTCCCTGAATGATCCAGCAGGGGGGTGGGGGGGAGGGGGGGGGGGGGGGGGGTGAGGTGGGGGGGGGGGGGGGGAGGTGAGGAGGGGGGGGGGGTTGCGATTCTGGCAAACAGGGTTTATAATAAGATGCAAATATATTTAAATGATGTTCCCAACGCGCCACGGCGTGAAACGCAGCACTTGACGGGTGAAGCAAACGATGGCAAAAAGATTTTACAACAATGTAAAACCAATTTTTGGCCTTCTCCCGATTTCCCACTCCAGCCCTCCATGACACCTGCCACCAACTGGGCCAGAAAATCCCTCCCACAGATACACCAGGGATGGGAAGGGAGGCAGGAGGGCTGCTATAATGATGGCAGAAGACATCGGGAGAGCACCCCAACACCTTCCTGCTGCCACTGGACACCATCAGGGACAGAACTTCAGTGGGCACAGCTGTCAACTGACAAACAAATATGCCAAATTAAGTGCCCAATTAAGGCCACTTTCCTCCCCACTGGCATTTTGCTGGCACTGGGAAGCATCGTCACCACAAGACTAGCCAATAAACCCTGGTGGCCTCTCTATGGGTTCCTGTAGGAGGCCCACCGTTACGACCACTCCACGGTTCAAGGTACCTCTCCCCTACTGTGACAATGGCTGCCCCCATGACCATGGTATTGCCATTGGAAAGTGGACCACCCAAACCAGCCCAATTACTGAGGCCTTTGTGCCTGCCTGGCCCCTGCATGAAAAAAAACCTTGTTTTCAAGGGAGCATCAACACGGAAGCATCTTCAGCTTCTTTCAGCTGTGCCAAGCTCTAACAGTGGCACAGTTGAGCCAGCAGCTGTTGAGAGACAGTCTGCCATTCTAATTGGACAGCAGTAGAATGCCACACAATGCCCCATCACTCGGCTGCAGAGGCTCGGTTCCCACATTCGGACCCAATGGCAGGATTACCTTTTGAAAATTCTGGTCAATTACCATTTATAGACTTAAATTCTAATTAGAAGTTTGGAGAAAATGTTGCATTTCAAAAATATTGCTCATTTCTTTCTATCTGAGAAGAGATAAGTAATTGCTTTCCTGAAGAGATTGCCAATCATCTCTAATGGCACAATTAGCAGGTGGTGTGAAAACAAGGGGAAGAAAGTTTGCAGTCAACAATGTGAAGACCAATTTGTTTAAATTGTCATCGTGCTGTCTCTTCCTCTGGAAACAACCTCCTTCTTATATGAGGAGCCATGCTGCTGGACCAGTGGAAGGACTAACTTGTGGGAATGGCATCTTCAACATCTGCTAGTTTAGTATGACAAAATACAACAGGGAATTATTAGGTTGGATGTATATTCTGAAGCAGATATTAATTGAACTGTTGTGTATTAAAAACTAAATTATCCTAAACAAATATTTTGACTCTGTTTAATATTTCTAAAGAAAATGGTTTCCTTGATGCAGCCTTTGTTAAATTGCACATCCTCAAGGTTGACGCAAGGTTTTACATAACATCAGAGATGAAAATACAGACAGCTCTGCTGCTTCACTAAATAGAAACAGACATGGCGGGCCGGGGGGGGGGCGGGGGGGATTCTCCCAGCCTGGGAGACATCAGCGGAGGCTGTTTAGCAGGCTCCCCGCTGGGCGCCACAGCCTCTGTGCGATACCGGGGCCAGAATTTCGACCATATTTAAATCATCATTTCAATGTCATTAGCGGGCCTGGGACTGAAGTCTCTGGGCCTGCTAGCACCTCCACTTGCCCTCCCTCCCGACTCCCACCAGCAACCCCCCCCCCCCCCCCCCCCCCCCACCTCCCCCCACCACCACCCGTCAGGAGTGGTTCACTCCAGCAGGGTTTACAACAGCTCGCCACTAAGGGGAATAGGCGGCCCGACCCAGGAGGTTGGGGGTAAGGGGGGGTGCCCCCTGGGCATTGCCAGCTGGGCCGAGCCAGGCTGGTCCCCTAGCACTGCCCAAGGAGCAAAGTGACAATGCCCAAGGGGCAACTTGGCATTCCCCACCAAGCATTGGGCAATGCCAAGGGGGTGGGGTGAGATGGAGTGGGGGCCTATTGGGGGCCAATGGGGGTTGTGAGTCCCACTGCCACACTGTATAGGGATCGGTGGCAGAGGGAGGGAAGGGGGTGATCGGGGCTGGCCATCCAGGTGGCGGGGGTGGGGGGGGCTGTCGGTCAGGGGGTCAGGGAGTTGGGGCTGCCTGCGAAGTGCAGTTGGTACTGCTAGTGGGGGGTCGAGACTGCCGGTGAGGGCGCCGAGGGAATGGGGGTCAGGGAGATCAGGCTGGACCATGAGAAGAGGGTGGACATCATTGCTGGTCTGGGGAGGTCCTGGAGGACAGTGATTGAGGGATGGGGGGGCGTTGGAAGGCCAGCGATGCAGGGTTGCTGTGCTGGCCAGCAATTGAGCTGGTCAGCGATCTGGAGGCTGGCAGTGCGTCAATCTCCGCTCTGACAGATTGATGCATGTGCAGTGGCCCCGCTCAGCGCTATGCTGGCAGCCTCTCCAGCGCGAATAGGCCCTGCCCCCTGATTTTCAGTGTGAATCTCTCTGAAGCACTCTGCAGTACAGAGAGTGTGGGAGATTCATTTTGAGAATCCCGCCAAAACGAACCAGCAGGAGTTACTCCAGTTTTTACACAAATTCGGCACTTAGAATTGTTTTTGGGAGAATCGCCCCCATGTTGTTAACTCCATCCTGGGTTGCCTAATATTGTTCATAGCAAAGCACTCACTGTGCCACAAGCTACATGAACATTATTCAATGCAGCGTCCTATAAAGCCATGTCTTACCCAGCATCTTTCCCTATTTATGCTGGCTATAAATGTTGCTGTTAATCCTGGGACCACTGGGGAATTCTGTGCTCGCAGGCTTGCCAATCTTTCAGTACTCTGATCATGATGCCAAGTCAAATGTTAGCATGGATTAATGTCACTCATATGTCAGGAATAGTTTTATTATAATAATCTGATATGTTAATCGATTCTGGTCTTGAAATTCTGTTGTGAAACTAATAGATGACAAACGCTAAATGCATTTTAATGCTAATAGCTTTTAGTAAAACAAGGATAGATTTTCTGTTGCTATTTTTGCCTCTCCTATTTTCTACTTCAGTTCATTTCAATCTGTGGTTCGGGTTTCCAGCCTGAAACCATGAATGACTGTTATTCTGGGTTGTAAGTCGAGTTACACATGGCTGGATTGTACAGGGCACCATGGTCTCCAAACACCCAGTTAAAACGGCAGTGCAGAGCCCGTTCTCTGTAGCTATGGCTGTCCCTCAGCAATGTAACACTGGGAACAGTATTCATTTCCTTAAGGCAAGAACTTTGCCCTAATCTTGGGGTATCACCAGGGCTGGGCTGGGCTGATAGACCCAGTGAGGTGGAGGGGGCTAGCTTTGACTGGCCACAGGGGATGTAGGGACAGTATGTTCACAATGGGCAGAGGTGGCCTGCAAAGGAGAACTCCCCTTCCCCCTCCTCACTTTCCCTGGCATTAGCCAGCACAGCTGAGGGTGCTGGGCTTCCCACAGAGCATGGCTACCTCCCAGTGCATATGAAATACCAGCAGGGGACAGAATGGGGCGCAAATGTCCTGAAGCAAAGGCCCATACCTTGATGCAGCACTGAGAATATGGATTAGCTCATACATAGCGTTCAAAAAATGTTCAAACAAGATGCAATGCTTTTGCGAATAAGCAAGTGATGAAATACAATATGCAAGGATTGTTTCACTTGTAATACCATCAACCTTATTTGCCAGAGTGGAGCTTAATAGTTCTGATGAAAGGTCATGGACCTGAAAGATTAGCTCCGCTTCTCTTCCCACAGAAGTTGCCAGAACTGATGAGTATTTACAGCATGTTCTGTTTTCATATGGAAACTAATAATTTTGCTTCAAATTTGTTTAGATATTGCCCAACAGAGAGTATCAGAACTGAAGGCTCCACAGATCTATCTGTGTGTCACCCAAAGGATCATGATTTTTTTCTCTATTTGATGAACAAAGAATCAATTACTTCATTCCATAGAAAGGAATAAACACGAATCAAAACATGGCAAATGCATGAAATATTCTGCCCATATTTGTAAGCAATCCAGAAAAACCAATCAAGATTAATGACTTGGACAAGGACAGTGGACGTACTATTGCCAAGTTTGCGGATGACACAAAGGGAAGCCAAGTGGTGGGTATGATGCAAAGAGTCCACAGAGGGATGTGGACAGGTTAAGTGAGTGGGCAAAAACTTGGCAGATGGAATATAATGTAGGGAAATATGAAGTTATGCACTTTGTTAGGAAGAATAAAGTTACTGAATATAATTAAAATAGAGAAAGACTGCAGAAAGCTGCGGCACAGAGGGATTTGGGGGTCCTCGTGCATAAATCACAAAAGGCTAGCATGCAATTTCAACAAGTAATAGGAAGGTAAATGGAATTTTGGCCTTCATTTCAAAGGGAATGGAGTATAAAAATAGGGAAATCTTGCTAAAACTATGCAAGGTGTCAGTTAGACCACACCTGGGATACTGAGAACAGTTTTGGTCCCCTTATCTAAGGAAAGGTATACTGGCATTGGAGGCAGTCCAAAGAAGGTTCACTAGGTTGATCATGGATATGGAGGGATTTTCTAATGAGGAGAGATTGAGTAGGTTGAGTGTGTACTCATTGGAGTTTAGAAGAACTGGAGGAGAATTACTGAGACAAATAGGATTCTCAGAGGGCTTGACAGTGCAGAAACTCAGAGGTTATTTCCCCTTGTGGGAGAGTCGCAGACCAGATGGCATAATCTCAGAGTATGGGGTCACCCATTGAAGACAGCGATGAGAAGGAATTTCTTCTCTCAGAGGATAGTGAATCTGAGGAATTCTTTACCACAGAGCTGTGGAGCCAGGTCATTAGGTATGTTCAAAGCTGTGATAGACAGACCTTCAATCAATAAGGGAATCACAGGTTATGTGGATAAGGCAGGAAAGTGGAGTTGAGGATTATCATTTCTGATCAGCCATTGTCTCATTGAATAGTGGAACAGATTTGATGGGCTGAATGGCCTGCTTCTGCTCCAACATCTTATGATCTTATGGTCTGAGATACATCCGGAATAATGTTGCTTTCACACTGCTTGAGGCATAATCTAACATGTTTGTGTCTGAGATACAGGAGATTTTTTCACCTTTGGAATTTCAGTTTTATGATAGCATTTATTATACTGCAGCATGGAGATATTTCCAATGCACAATCAACAAAACAGATGAGTTTAAAAGATTTGCTCCAACCGATTAACAAAATGCACACAAAGATGCAACTAATAATAGACATGAAGAGAGATGCGGCGAGCATCTTTATGATACTGAGGGCCCGATTTTACCATTTTAGTTCTAAGTGCTGGGTGGTCTTGAAACTGGGAGTGTTTCAGATCTGATTTTTAGACCCGTTCTCCGGCGCCCCCATACGCACTCTGCCTGAAAAAATAGCAGCAAATCTGAATCACACTGCAGATGTCTGTGGGCGGGGCTTATTGTGCCTGAAACCCTGCAGCTCCGATCAGAGCCTTCATCTGCACATGCGCAGAAAAAATAAATTAGAAAATTAGAAAAGCGCTCCCCTGCCACGTCGTTCCAAGCCCAATAATGCCTCCCCCTGGCCCCCACAGACATTGCCCCACCCCCACAACATAATTGACCCCCTTATCCTCCCACACCTCCCAGCTACCCAGACCAATTGCGGCCCTGTGCCCCCCTTCCCCCCCTTCCCCCCCCCACCGATCGCACACAGCGCAGCAGTGGACCCCCCTTCCCCTGTACCGATCATACGGAGAGTGGCAGTGGACACCCCTTCCCCCCACCAATTGCACACAGAGTAGCAGCAGACCCCCCTTTCCCCCCCACCGATTGCACGCAGAGTGGCAGCGGACCCACCCTTTCCCCCCACTGATCACCCGCAGAGTGTCAGTGAACCCCCCCATCCCCCCCACCAATCGCATGCAGAGTGGCGGGGACTCCCCTAGCCCCTGCCCCCCCACCCCCCCGCCACCAGAGGGCCATCTGACCCACCTCCCTCCCCCCCACTCGAGCGCCATCTGACCCACCTCCCTCCCCTCCACCAGAGAGCCATCTGATCCACCTCCCTCCCCCCACCACCACTGATCTGAGCTATTGGAAGCTCTGAATTTACCTCTTCAGAAGCTGGGGCATCCGAATCGAAGCGAATGCAGTGGTAAAGGGGGAAGTGCCAGTAAGTTTAGGCACACAGCCCATTAAGTCAATTTAAATGCATGTAAATGCATTTAAATTGACATTGCGCCCATTTCAAGCGCGGTCCAGATTGCGGCCATTTTCGGCCATTGGTAAAGGGGGAATGGGCGCTACTCACTTCATGCCCGACTTTACCAAGTTTTCACATCCGAAAACGGGCGCAACTTGATGGTAAATTCGGCCCAGTGTCTGATAAAATTAAACAGGCATTATGCTGAACCTGTCAGCTTGGCTAAGTTAAGCATTCTTACCTCTGAATTTGAAGGCTGTAGGTTCAAACTCAGAGGCAGGATTTGAATGCACAATATAGGCTGGCACTTGACTCTAGTTCTAAGGGAGGTTTGCATTGTTGGACATGTTAGGTGGAATCTTACCAAAAAATGACAGAGTATTGATTCTGCCAGGAAAACGGAGTGATTCTCGTCAGATCGAATCTTATGCCTGATTGGTGAAAACTTTTATGCCCATGAGAATCACGCCACGGTGTATTCCATCTGATTCGCCCTCTCCACCATAACTTAATCGCTGCAATCACTGGGGAGCTCCATACCGGCGGCACCCCAGCACTCCCCTGTACTTGTTCCAGATCTAACCCTGAGGGTGGCAGCCAGGAAGCCCACATCTCGCTTTTTGGAAGGATCCCTCACCAGAATGCTGGATTGAGTGCAACAGAGATGAGATGCACTCTATTCCCACTCCAGCACCTGCTCCAGGAGATGGCCTTTCAGCAGGGCCGCCACCCTGGCCTGGGATACATTGGCAGCTCTGGTGAGTTCAAGCTCGCTTCAAAAGAGGATGGGGCAGTAGAGTCGGAAGAAGCTGAATGATCTTCTTCGCTCAGCCAAGGTAAGAGAACCACTTCCAGTCCCCCTCTGGACCTTCTTGGACACTCCATCTCTCACCCAGCCACCTCAGGGGTTTCCAAAACCAGGCACAAGGCCTTCATCCCCCTCTCCCTCAATCACCATGTTCTCTCCTAGTGAGCACCTCACAGCTGAAGATCCATGGCAGGTGAAGGCATGGAAGTTTCAAGGAACGGCACTCAGAAGGAGGCCAAGCCCAGTCCTCCACTGAGCCCCAGGCCAATGATGTGCCAGTGGGCCCAGTCATCCCACAGCTGCTAGAGCTGAAAAGGCAGAGTCAGGAAGGGGTGACAGCAGCCCTCCTCGCTCTGCAAGGCTGACTAGAGTTTTCCAACAGCTTCTATTCAAGGAGATGGTGTCTTCACTTCAGCGCAATGAGGCCAACACTGCAAGGGAAGTCAGCAGGCTGCCTCATCCTCAACTGTGGATCCTGGAGAAGCACATAGGCGTTGTGGGAAGGTCAGGATGATTAAGAAACTGTAGGTACTTAATAGGCACAGATGAACATAGGCACTATTGTAGATAGTGTAATGACAGTAGTGCAATTGATATGCATATAAATATATATTTCTGTTTGTGTTTAAAACACTGGTGACACAGTGTGGAGGCGCTGCTGCTGGCATGCCCGACACTCCACCCCCCCCCCCTTCCCCCTCCCACCCCGGAGCCCATCTCCCAATGGAAGAGTGAACCCCCTCACCGCCAAATCTATCAAAGTGCACGCCTCTCATGTCTAACAGTGTTCTCGAGTGATCACGAGGTCAAGGGCCGCTGAGGTGCTGCCAGGCTGGCCACCTCGGCTGTAAGATGGATGCGAACACCAGGACCCCTGATGTGGGTGGGGTTTGCAGTAGCTGACACTGTGCATCCCACGTTTCTGAGCCCTAAGATAAGCCCATTCGATGGCAGGATCTATTATGGTTCAGGTTAGAAACACCAAAGTGTCTGATGGAGCCTGCCTGGATTATACGTTTTGCATCTTGAATTTGGCTAGGATAAGCATGAGATGTTCCACTTCAGGTATGATTCAAATGACCCACTGGTTTATTCAAGAATATAGTTAACAATAATAGTAAGAAAAATTGGCAAGAATTTTTATCAATGACAAACAAGAAACAAAACAACCGCAATGATATATAACTCTTAATGGATATATCTAAGATGTTCCAATCAAAACCAAAACCATTGCCAAAACCTTTTAAACAAGTTCAACACAGCAAAAGACATTCTCACGTAGTACTGGAAATTGAGTCCTTTTGTTGGAATCTGCAGTTCCCTGGATTCACTCTGAACAGTTTGAAGACAAGGCAGTTTCCCAAAACACCGGGAAGACTCTGGTCCAACCCCCAACAACAGCAGATTTTCGCCCTTCAGGTAAGCAAGATTTTGTTTTCAGCTAACCAACAGAATTTTTAGAACAACAAAGAGAGAAAACACTTCTTTTTAGCTTTTTGACTCAAATTTGCAACTCCAAACAGAAAATGAAAACAAAACTGTCCAAAAACACAGGACCGACCTCCTAACAATGCAGGATCATAAAACTAATCCCAGAGTAAACACAAACAACTCCATTTAAGCCACTTAAGTACTCATCATAGTCAGCCCGGCAACAATGACATCACTAAAGCTGTGAGCTAAGAAACCACTGAAGCTGTAAGAGCTGCAGAAATCATGTTTTAAATAAAATCTTTCTTAAAGGTACACTAATGTCACAGATGTGTGAAGCTCTCTGTCAGTCAAGAGTCAGACATATCGCAGAGGATGAGAGGAATATTGTTCTTTCCTCAATGCAAGTCATCTTCATTCCCCTGCGGAGTCTGGCCAATAGCTTCAGCACCCTGCACATGATGCTTGGCAACAACATGAGGGCATTTTGCTAGCACCATATTACTGGTTAGATGTTAGTCCCCATGGTGGGAGAGCTAGTCGCTCCCCAGTCCTGCTCGTCCCCGAAACAAGACACTATGAGGCCATCCCCAACCCGTTGGCCCATTCGGGCACTGACCACTGCCTGGGCTTCTTCTGCCTCCTCCTCTGCGTGATCATCCTCACCACTCTCCTCATTATCTTCCTCATCCGAGGTGATGTGGCTCTCCTTCATCACTCCAGGTCCAGGTGATCTTCCCTCTGTAGCGCCAAGTTGTGGAGAGCACAGCAGACTACAATGATACGGGAGATCCTCTGGGCGCTGTTTTGTAGGGCATCCCCTGACTGGTCCAGGCACCAAAACTGCATCATCAGCAGGCCAATCGCCTGTTAGACCAGCACATGCATTGCAGCATGAGCCTCATTGTAATGAGTCTGCGCTGGTATTTGTGGCCTCTGACTGACGTCATCAGCCACCTCCTGAGTGGGTAGCTTTGTCCCTGAGGAGCCATTCCTCTAGCTGCCACTCTCCCTCAAAGATAACTGGGATTTAAGAGCGTCCCAAGATATAGCTGTCATGGACGCTCCCCAGGAAACAGGCACACACCAGCATGATGTGCATTACGTGTCACAGTTAAGCTGCACATTGAGGGAGTTGTATCACTTGTGGTTCATTAATGGTGCTGCAAGGCGCCATAGTGAGTGCAGGGCCACATGGGTGCAGTCAATCAAATCTTGCATCTGGCACAAGCCTATAAAAGTGATAAAGCCCATGGCCCTGGCATCTTGGCTCGCCTGGTCCCGATACAAGTTAAAAGACATGTGAGTCCTCACATAAAGAACATGTGTCACTTTCCAGATGCATATGTGTGTGGCCGATTGGGAGATGCCACACAAGTCTCCCGTACTGCCCTGGAATGAGCCACTCACATAGAAATTCAGAGCAGCTGTGAGCATGATGGCACAGTGGTTAGCACTGCTGCCTCACAGCGCCAGGGACCCGGGTTTGATTCCCGGCTTGGGTCACTGTCTGTGCAAAGTCTGCACATTCTCCCCGTGCCTACATGTGTTTCTTCCAGGTGCTCTGGTTTCCTCCCAAAGATTTGCTGGTTAGGTGCATTGGCCATGCTAAATTCTCCCTCAGTGTACCCGAACAAGTGCCAGAGTGTGGCGACTAGGGGATTTTCACAGTAACTTCATTGCAGTGTTAATGTAAGCCTACTTGTGACTAATAAATAAACTTAACTTACTTAAAGGTCACAGGAAGTGAATGTTCTCCCATTCCATGTGGTGCCAGCTCTTGCAGGATCTGGCAAGGTTGGTCCACCGCCCCCAGGACAGACATAGCCTTCTACAGCACTGAACCTCTGACATCTGCAGGTATGATGACTGATGCCAGAATACCCTCAGCCGGTATATACGAGGTTCATGCATCTGTGGTCTGTTCCCAGAACAGCAACAGCTCCTCTGCGGAGTGCTGGTCCTGGCCAGGGGCTGTGTGGTGAACCATCGTTGGTTCCCACTGTGGGATTGTTCTAATGTTGTTGTTGGGTTGTTCTAATGTTGTTGTTGGGCTAGGGTGGGATTGATACACCTGTGGTTGTTACTGTTGTGGCACATCCCAGTCGGGCTCCGCCTCCTGGGAGAGGTATAAGACCCCCTGCTCGGGCGGGACCCCTTCAGTCTGGGATAGTGTGTTAAAGTTCTGATAGTTCCATTGTTAGTTAATAAAAGCCTTCTTTTACCGAAGCTTCAAGCCTCGTGTCCAATTGATGTGCATCAATTTTATTAACTAACATTAAACTCTCGACGGAAGGAAAAAAAGAAAGGAGAGTATGGAGCAAATCCTCAAGCCAGAATGTCTGACGCTAGATCCACGTGCGGTGGGTGCTTCTAACACCTTCGACCACTGGCTGAAGTGTTTTGAAGATTACCTAGCAGCCTCCGCAGCGGTCACCACAGATGATGACAGACTCCGGGTCCTCCATGCGAGGGTAAGCGACACAGTCTACCTCACGATCCGTGCGGCCACCACTTACCCGAGGGCCCTCGAGCTTTTAAAAAAGCGCTATACGAAACCTCCTAACGAGATCCACGCTCGTTACCTCCTCGCTACACGACTTCGGCAGTCGGGCGAAACCATGGAGGACTACGCCAATGAGCTCTTGCAGCTAGCCAGGGGCTGTGACTGCAAAGCTGTGTCGGCTGAGCAGTACATGTAAGACCTCGCCCCCGAGATGCGTTTGTGGCCGGGGTCGGGTCTTCATACATCCGTCTCAAGCTGCTAGAAAAGGGAAATCTCAACCTGACCCAAGCTATGGAATTAGCTGAAATGCTTGAGGCGGCTTCGAAAAGCTTGGTCCTGTATCCGGAGGACCACGTGGAGACAATGTGGCAGGAGCAGTCGCAAATCCCTCTTCGCCCCTCGGGCTTGAAGTACAGTGTTATGGCGTGCTCCCATGTGGACCAGACGACGGCTGCAGCCCCATGCCGCCCGCGGTGCTACTTCTACGGAGGAGCCAAACATCCACGACAAAAGTGTCCCGCTAAAGCGGTAGTCTGTACCTTATGCAGTAAAAAGGGGCATTATGCGAAGGTGTGCAGATCGAAGCCCAAGAACGGCAGTGCGGCCTGTGACCCTTCGGAACGGGGATCATCACCATCATCGTCGAAGTACTCACGGGGTTCATCCACGTGCGAGTCCAGGACGACGCCATTGTGGTCGACGGAGTCGGAGGAGGATGACCACCAGGAGTCGCTACATCACTATCACCTTGCATAGTGGGGCACATCAGTGTTACCTCAGTGATGTTACAGCCTTTCCGAGAATTTTAGCATACCAGCCTTCACAACCCCTGTAAAACAAGGGGCGCTCTGACATGATGGGAAGGAAAGACTAGCAAGTGATCCCTCTCGCCCCTTTTCCGATATGGCGATTCTGGGACTCCCGCCCCAGCCCCAAGTTGAACCTACCTGTGTCCCTTGAGTCCTCTCCAGTGCCTCCTGAGCAGTGAACACCCCGGAGGTTGATGGCTGCCTGAGCGCCTACCTTTGAACCCCCCTCCCACGCCCCCTCTCGGTGGTGAAAGCACCAGGTTCATGCTTATGCAGAGCTGTTGTAAAAGGCGCTCGCTGAATAACCAGTGAGGGGGAAGTTCCAGAGAGAGTGCTCACTAATGACATGCTAATGTATTCAAATGAGTTTCCTGAGATCCTGCAATATGTTTCACACTACTCCGCCAGTGAGGGGGCCGGAGTATTGGAGCTTGAAAACTCACCATCGCAAATTGTGTCTTCCGAGTCTCTCCAGATATCATGCACACGATGCCAATCTCGCACACAGACTGTGGGCTCAAAATCCTCCCATTATCTATCGTGTGTGAGGTTAAATTGAAGTTTACCTGCCTGTTCAAACAGATGTAATTCCCATCCCACATTTTTATATGAAGAGTAGAAAGTTCTCCTGGATGCTAGTCAGCAATTTTCCCTCAAACAACACCACTAAAATAGATTGCCCTGTCATGAATCTTGCTTGCTATTTGTGCATATCCTCTGGTATGTTTACCTGTAAACCCCAGTGACTAATCCCAAGTATATTTCATTGGTTATAAAGGACCTTATCCTGAGGATGTGAAGGCACTAAATAATATAAGTGTGCCCTTGCCTTACAATTCAATCACAAGTATGCAGAAAACCAACCACTTATAGAGGTTAATACAATTCAGGGTGCAGATACACAACATCAGCAGTGAGGACTGTTGTGGAAAAAGCAATCAAATTTCACTCCACAGAATACCTATTTAACTACAATACTGATAGGCCAGTTCCACAAATACATTTCCTGAAGCCCTGGTAGAAAAATCCTCAGTACATGGGAATCTAAATTAAAATTTCAATGAAAAGAAAGCTATTGAAACAGCCTTTTTTCTGTACATCTCAATAAAATATTCACCCAGATGCAGTATTCAAACAAACAGTCATAAACGTTCCAGACATATTGAACAAAGGCAACTCATGTTGAAGAACATCAATAACAGATTTATTCATTTCCCTGGGAAGCTAGTTATAACTACGTATTCACCAATATTAAAAGAGAGTTACACAAATACCGTACACATGCTGATATGCGTAGGGTTGCCAACAGTCTAGTTGGCACCATAACATCCAGTTTTTCGAACATGTAAATTGGACACTACAATTCTTAATTTTCAAACATACCATTTGTCCAGGTCTAATGATGTGAAACCATTCTTTTTGGATGAATTGCCATCCACTCTCTGCCAAGCCACCACCCACACCAATCCTTCACCACCCCGCACCACTGCCCCGACTCCCACCACCCCAACTCCTACCACCCACCGCCCTGGCTTCCCCCACCCACCGCCCCAACTCCCACCACCCCGGCTTTCACTACCCACCATCCCAACTCCCACTGCCCACAACCCCAACTCCCACCACCCCGACTTACACTACCCACCATCCCAACTCCCACTGCCCACAACCCCAACTCCCACCACCCCGACTTACACTACCCACCATCCCAACTCCAACTGCCCACAACCCCAACTCCCACCACCCCGACTTACACTACCCACCATCCCAACTCCCACTGCCCACAACCCCAACTCCCACCACCCCGACTTACACTACCCGCAATCCCAACTCCCACCACCCCGACTTACGCTACCCACCATCCCAACTCCCACTGCCCACAACCCCAACTCCCACCACCCTGACTGCCACCGCCCATCACCCCTACCCTCAGCATCTACCTCCCCGACTCCCACCATCCACCACCTTCACCATGCACTATCCCTACTCCCACCTGAAACTGTTAATTTCTGTTTCATAAAGGAGACATTAAAAAAAACAATTGAATGACTGACACTTGTTTACTGCAGCTTAAGACACAGATGTGTGCTCCAAACAACTGATAACAACACCTTTCAACTTCAAAGAACAACTAGTCTCAAGCTATAACAAAGCCAGAAGGAGAAATTAAAGTCAATATATACTCGAGTGAGAGAAGTTTGAACTTAAAGTAAAGAGAAACCGACAGGAACATCAGAAGAAAGCAGATATGGGGTCTTTGTACCATTAACACCTTCCATCAGTCACAAACTTTGAAGATGGAATAATGATCAGATAACACCTGCGTTATCAATAGATAGCAGGACTCACGCTGAGCTAGAAGAATGAAAATTCAAAATAATATTCTTAAATGAGTCCTCTCAAGCCTGGCAATATAAATGCTGGGATTCTGGAGCTTGAAGAGACAGTGACAGTCACTGCTGTGACCATGTCAGTCAACAATAGTGCTAAGTGCGCAGTGTCGGACTCTTTTGTTTGTTGGTCTCTCGTCACTTTTTTATGATTGCTGTCTCCCTGAGATGTGCTAAAATGCAACAGTAAACGCTATTCTGGGCTTACAACCGCTTTCCAGCTATCTGCAATCTAGACTGCAGCTCATGGGTATAATAATAATTGCATGGTAGAAGAGGTGTCAGTCCCACTGTGAGTTAAAAATGAAAGCACGTCGGTATCAGCAGGCATGCAGGCTTATGAAAGATGTTGAATGTCCACCCACACATACTGCATATTCAAAGACACTAGCTTTTCTCTCTCTTTATCTTTTGTTCATTAAAGATGAGGTTTGATAGTTCCGGGTGAAATGTTTCTGACCTGGAATCTACGGACAATGCAAAGCATTCCAGGGTTGGGTGGCACTGTTGACCACTGCTACGTCTGAGCTATCATGGTGTATAAGTTTATATGGTTCTTGCGTCCATTTTGATAGGAGGCAGCTTTAAAAATGTGCAATCTTCTATAAATCGTACAATAACTGCAAATGCTTAAACTATGGGCGGCACAGTAGCACAGTGGTTAGCACTGCTGCTTCACAGCGCCAGGGACCCGGGTTCGATTCCCAGCTTGGGTCACTGTCTGTGTGGAGTTTGCACGTTCTCCCCGTGTCTGCATGGGTTTCCTCCGGATGCTCCGGTTTCCTCCCACATTCTGAAAGACGTGCTGATTAGGTGCATTGATCTGGACAGGCGCCGGACTACGGCGACTATGGAAATTTCACAATAACTTCATCGCAGTATTAATCTCAGCCTTACTTGTGAATAATAAATAAATAAACTTTTTCAAAATAAAACGGAATTGCTTGAAACGGACAACAGGTCTATCAGTTTGGAAAATGGAAAAGAAGGGACCCTTTAAACAAATTTAAAACTGGAACTGTCCCGGAAATCTTCAGACCACAGATTCCACTGATTAAACTGCAATTGTGATTGTCAGGACCGCTGCCACTGACCCCAGGGAGACTGGTTGGGATAAGCCTGTCGTGCACTCACCACTGGAGCAACTATTCCCAACCATGGAAAAGGAACCACATTGAAATTAGATTCTGATATTTGGCTCCTCTTTGGAATGTCAGTCTCACTCAGAGGGCTGGAGGGGCCCACATCTGCCCTGGCCATACCCAACCTTCACTGGATCCCACTGAAGACCCAAGGACTGGCAACTTCGGTTGAGATGGCAGAGACTCTTCCCTCTACCAGCCCAAAAAAGAAACAACCGAGGAAAGACCAGGTCCTAGAAGAATCATGTCCTTATCTGGTTTTAGCCATGCTAATTACGAGTGTTTCTGAAGGTACAGTGGAAGTACCCCCAAACAGCTGTCGGGTTTTGTTGCCAGTGAAGTGATTAGGTTTTATTGAAAAGAGGGGCAGAGGCTCCAGGTTCGGACTTAAACTTTCTCCAATTTGAGATTAAATTGGAGTGATTGTACTGTTTCTTTCCAAAGCTTGAAGGTGACTGGCCTTTCTGTTCAATGAATCTGACTAATACATAGTTAAATGTCACTCAATATAATGAAGTAGAAAACATGCGATTGCTCCTGCCTTTCCTGCATTCCCACTCAATCTCTTGCAGTCTCTGACATCAGGTATAAGCAGATGGGAGTTCATGATTTTTCTTCGTAATTCTCCAGGTGTTCATGTACACCCACAATGGATAAACAAAAAAATATCTTTGCGGCAATGTAGCAAGAGCTGAGAATGACACTACCATGCTGCAGCACCTCTTATTTGACTAAAAGAGTGATATCAGCTTATATGGAGTGCAACTCTAATTATACTTGAGCATTAATTGCTTTCACAAATTAACACAGAACGATAAGAATTCTAATGAATCATTTTTAAGTTAACCATATGCTTGGTGTGAGAATGCTTATGATACCATGCCAAAATCCTGATGTACATTGAATGCCATCTAGTGAAAGACAGAGAAAAATGCAACAGGACATTTCCTTTCTTAAAGTGAGCTTTTTTAGAATTCCTCCATAAGTTCACAACAGAGCAATTGGTTGCGTGATTTGCTAGTAAATATCCTTGATATGCAAGTATGTCACGCAATATTGATTAATTTAATTTAACAAATTCTCAATACATAGTGCGAACTGGAATAACTGGTCAACAAGGCTAGTCAAGCAGTAGCTTGACATGGTCACACACACATAATCATACCTCACAACCAACATCCCAGACTCATTTATCACTGGCAGAACAGACCCACCAGAGGTGGCACCAGTATGCATCTGGGAGGGACTGCCCAAAGGAGTCCTCAACATTGACTCCATGTCCCATGAAGTCTCCTGTAATCAGGCCAAACATGGACAAGGAATCAATCTGTTGATTACCACTTACTGCCTTCCTTCAGCTGCTTAATGCTCCTCCATGTTGAACACCACTTGTGTATATGGGGGTTTCCCCATTTACGTGGGGGTATGAGATCTCTGTGCGCATGTGGGAGGTATCCTGTGTTTTCTATCGGAGATTGGTTTTCTCGCCTCAGCCAGCGCCCTGTGCAGAGAATGGAAACTTCCACACTTGGGATGTGGAAAGCTGATTGTGTGGATAAGTGACTCCAATGTCTAACAATACCCGACCAATCAGAAACTATTTATCAGGACAATGAGAAGGAATGCTCTAGTCACATGGCAGAAACAAGAGGGGGGCGATTCTCCCAACGCGACCCGCAACTTTTCTGGCGGGTCAGGATGGGAGATGCGCGTCATAGAGTCACAGAGGTTTGCAGCATGGAAACAGGCCCTTAGGCCCAACTTGTCCATGCCGCCCTTATTTTTTTTTTAAAACCCCTAAGCTAATCCCAATTGCCCGCATTTGGCCCATATCCCACTATAACCATCGTACCCATGTAAATGTTTTTTAAAAGATAAAATTGCACCCGCCTCCACGACTACCTCTGGCAGCTTGTTCCAGACACTCACCACCCTCTGTGTGAAAAAATTGCCCCTCTGGACCCTTTTGTATCTCTCCCCTCTCACCTTAAACCTATGCCCTCTAGTTTTAGACTCCCCTACCTTTGGGAAAAAATATTGACTATCTACCTTGTCTATGGCCCTCATTATTTTATAGACCTCTATAAGGTCACCCCTCAGCCTCCTACGCTCCAGGGAAAAAAGTCCCAGTCTATTCAGCCTCTCCTTATAACTCAGTCCATCAAGTCCCGGTAGCATCCTAGTAAATCTTTTCTACACTCTTTCTAGTTTAATAATATTCTTTCTATAATAGGGTGACCAGAATTGCACACAGTATTCCAAGTGTGGCCTTACCAATGTCTTGTACAACTTCAACAAGATGTCCCAACTCCTGTATTCAATGTTCTGACCGATGAAACCAAGCATGCCGAATGCCTTCTTCACCACTCTGTCCACCTGTGACTCCACTTTCAAGGAGCTATGAACATGTACCCCTAGATCTCTTTGTTCTGTAACTCTCCCCAATGCCCTACCATTAACTGAGTAAGTCCTGCCCTGGTTCAATCTACCAAAATGCATTACCTCGCATTTGTCTAAATTAAACTCCATCTACCATTCATCAGCCCACTGGCCCAATTGATCAAGATCCTGCTGCAATTGGAGATAACCTTCCTCACTGTCCACCATGCCACCAATCTTGGTGTCATCTGCAAACTTACTAACCATGCCCCCAATATTCTCATACAAATCATTAATATAAATGACAAATAACAGTGGACCCAGCACTGATCCCTGAGGCACACCGCTGGTCACAGGCCTCCAGTTTGAAAAACAACTCTCCACAACCACCCTCTGGCTTCTGTCAAGAAGCCAATTTTGTATCCATTTAGATACCTCACCCTGGCTCCCATGAGATTTAACTTTATGCAACAACCTACCATGCGGTACCTTGTCAAAGGCCTTGCTAAAGTCCATGTAGACAACATCAACTGCACTGCCCTCATCTACCTTCTTGGTGACCCCTTCAAAAAACTCAATTAAATTTGTGAGACATGATTTTCCACTCACAAAGCCACGCTGACTGTCCCTAATCAGTCCTTGCATCTCTAAATGCCTGTCGATCCTGTCTCTCAAAATATCTTCCAACAATTTACCCACCACAGACATGAGGTTCACTGGCCTGTAGTCCCCAGGCTTTTCCCTGCAGCCCTTTTTAAACAAAGACACAACATTTGGCACTCTCCAATCTTCAGGCACCTCACCCGTGACTATCAATGATTCATATATCTCGGCTAGGGGACCCGCAATTTCCTCCCTAGCCTCCCACAATGTCCGAGGATATACCTCATCAGGTCCCGCAGATTTACCTACCTTGATGCACTTTAAGACTTCCAGCACCTCCTTCTCTGTCATATGTACACTCCTCAAAACATCAATATTTAATTCCCCAAGTTCCCTAACATCCCTGCTTTTCTCAACAGCTTTTCTCAAGGCGTCGTCGGCCTTGTTCCAGGATTTACGCATACGCCAGGAATGCATGCGCATCTCCCAGGGCCGGAGAACAGTCGGAATCCAGACCATGCTGGAAACCAGCGGGAAGGCAGGTAAGTCACTTGAATCTTCTTTTAATGTATTTTAAATGTATTTTAAATGTCATTATTGGGAACTTGCCGGTCCCGATTGATCTCCCATCCCGTCAGGAGTACTTCATTCCAGCGGGGTTCAGAGTAGCTCCCCACGTTCGGGGAACTAGCGGGAGACCCCACCAGAATGAAGGGGGGCAATTGGGGCCCTGTCAGCGGGTATTGGGCAGTGCCAAAGGGGCAGGGCCTAGGGGTGATCGGTGGAGATGGTGGGTCCCGCTGCCACTCAGCATGGCGATCGGTCTGGGATGGAGGGAGGGCAGTGGTTGGGGTGGGCTGGGGGTGGGGGTGGTCTGCCGGGGGGGGGCCTGCACACCACAGTTGGGGGTTGGTGGGCAGGACATCGGGGCACTCCGGGACGGAGGGGGTCAGGGCTGGCCCGGGAATTGTGGGGGCTGCGATCGGGCCGGGGGGTGGGGGGGGGCTGGACGGGCTGCACTTCGGGGGTCCTGGGCTGGCCAGCAATTGAGCCTCCAACAAACGGGGAGACTGACAGATTGGAGCCACTGCGCATGCGCAGAGTTCCAGAACAGTCAGTCTCTGGCGTGAATAGGCCCCGCCCCCCTGAATTTTTAATGATATTCACAATTGTGACCTCTGCAGTGCACAGAGTGAGGAGATTCAAGAGTGAAGTTGAACTGGGAAAACAGTCGTGACCTAGAACAGTTTTCCCACCAATTCAGCACTTTTGGGAGAATCGTCCCCAAGGTTTCTGATGAGGGTTTTACTGAGACAGGTTCTGGTCAGATAGGCAGAAACATTTATACCAACAAAGAGAAAAGACCCTGGGGGGGATTCTCTGGCCTTCCCGTGGCGTGTTGCCATTCGCCGGCGGCAGGATAGAAACATAGAAAATAGGTGCAGGAGTAGGCCATTTGGCCCTTTGAGCCTCCACCACCATTCAATATGACCATGGCTGATCATGCACTTTCAGTCTCCCACTCCCGCTTTCTCTCCATACCCCTTGTTCCCTTAAGCCACGAGGGCCACTTCCATCTCTCTCTTGAACATGTCTAACAAATTGGCCCCAATAACTTTCTGTGGTAGAGAATTCCACAGGTTCACAACTCTCTGAGTGAAGACGTTCCTCCTCATCTCAGTCCTGAATGGCTTACCCCTTATTCTTAGACTGTGACCCCGAGTTCTGGACTTCTCCAACATCGGGAACATTCTTCCTGCATCTAGCCTGCCCAGCCCCATCAGGATTTTTTATGTTTCTATGAGATCCTCTCTCATTCTTCTAAATCCCAATGAGTACAAGCCCAGTCGATCCAGTTTGTATTTGTTGGAATTTAGAAGGCTGAGGGAGGATCTTATAGAGACCTATAAGATAATGAAGGGGCTGGATAGGGTAGAGATGGAGAGATTCTTTCCACTTAGAAAGGAAACTAGAACTAGAGGGCACAGCCTCAAAATAAAGGGGGGTCAGTTTAGGACAGAGTTGAGGAGGAACTTCTTCTCTCAGAGGGTGGTGAATCTCTGGAATTCTCTGTCCACTGAAGTGGTGGAGGCTACCTCGTTGAATTTGTTTAAATCACGGATAGATGGATTCCTGATCGGTAAGGGAATTAGGGGGTTATAGGGATCAGGCGGGTAAGTGGAACTGATCCACTTCAGTTCAGCCATGATCTTATTGAATGGCAGGGCAGGCTCGAGGGGCTAGATGGCCGACTCCTGCTCCTATTTCTTATGTTCTTAGTCTCTCTTCATATGTCTTCTGGTTCCACCAGTGTCAAGGGCATTTTCCACTGATTGCATTTCAGAGTGCCGGGAAACCCACGGTGGGAGTGTTCTGTTGGCTTCTGTTGAAGATCCTGCCAGAGCGAACAGCCAGAAAATTCCAGCCTCTGTCTAAGAACACCTGTTCTTAAGCCGTATGCAAGCAGACATCTGAATTGATTTTGAACTTGGGTGGCACGGTGGCACAGTGGTTAGCATTGCTGTCAGGGACCCAGGTTCAATCTAACCTCGGGTGACTGTCTGCGAAGTTTGCACATTCTCCCTGTGTTTGTGTGGATTTCCTTCGGGTGCTCCGGTTTCCTCCCATGATCCAAAAATAAAATGTGCAGGTTAGGTGGATTGGCCATGCTAAATGTACGGGCTGGGGGTTGGGGATGGGCCTGGGTAAGATGCTCTGTTGGAGAGTTGGTGCAGACTTGATGGGCCAAATGGCTTCCTTCTGCACTGTAGGGATTCTACAGTTCTGTGATTTCTACTTGAGGAACCATGTCCGGGTCCCGCTATTGCACCTTGACTGCAGTATAATAAGAGAAATTGTTAAGCAAACATAAAACAACAGCTAATCTGTCCTTCTAAACGACCAGAGCTTTTCTGCATTTGATATAAAGTGGATTTAAGGCCTGAATCGCTTCAAGTTTTTAGCCCAGAGGTAACAAAAAACATCAATGCATGATATTTTTACAATCGCAATCTTTTTCTGAAGGCGTGTGTGTGTGAGAGTGCACATGGGTGGGGTTGTGCATATTTGGGTGTTGAACAGTAAACATTTATCTTTCTTTTTAAACTTATCAAAACCTGCCATTTGTCCATTCCTGACTATTAAAGCATTCAGGAGACAAAACATCTGTTTTAAAAATGCTGTTTTAGGTCAGTGGATAGATACAAAAATAAGGGCAGTCATGCCTATCACCTCTCCACTATCTTTAACAATACATAAACATGAATGTTAAATATTCATATATTTTATACATTGTATATTGCGTACATTATCATAGAATCACAACCAGTGTTTAATTGACTAGATCTAGGGGTGAAAGGAAAAATTAGGTAACTTGGGATAGTACTATTAAAGGGACCAATTCTTTAATTTTGAATTAACATCTGAGACATATAGACATCAAGAGTGAAGTAAAACCTTTAAGTTAGCCTACTTATAGAATAAAGTGACCTTAGCACAAGGGAAGCAGCTAATTGATGGGTAACTGGTGAATGTTTGTTTAAGTCTTAAGAAATGTAATTTAGTTAGTAGTCTAACAAATAGAGGTGTGATAGAGCAACTCAGTCCTTTGAAGATCTATCTTGTGTCCTGGACAACCACAGATGCAGGAAGTGTCAACAGCTGGAGAAACTTGAGCAGCAGCTGGCATCACTGTGGAGTAGCTGTGTGGATAGTATGTTCCCAGATGTGGTCAGCTCACAGTTTAAGGATGTGCAGGCAGAGAGGGAATGGATGGCAAGCTAGGTAGTCAAGAAGGATCAGACAGGTAGTGCATTGTAACCAGAGGAAGATTGGGAAAGCAATAGTGATAGGGGATTCTATGGTTGGAGAAAAAGGCAGGTAATTCTCTGGTGAATTCCAGTTGGTATTTTGTTTCCCTGGTGCCAGGGTCAGTGATGACACTGAGCGACTACCAAGCACTCGAAGGGTGAACGGCCAGAGGCTGTGTCCATATTGGTATCAATAACATAGGTAGAAAGAACAACAAAGAACAAAGAACAATACAGCACAGGAACAGGCCTTTCGGGCCTCCAAGCCCGCGCCGCTCCCTGGTCCAATCTAGACCATTCTTTTGTATCCCTCCATTCCCACTCCATTCATGTGGCTATCTAGATAAGTCTTAAACGTTCCCAGTGTGTCCGCCTCCACCATCTTGCCCGGCAGCGCATTCCAGGCTCCCACCACCTCTGTGTAAAATACGTCCTTCTGATATCCGTGTTAAACCTCCCCCCCCCTCACCTTGAACCTATGACCCCTCATGAACGTCACCACCGACCTGGGAAAAGCTTCCCACCGTTCACCCTATCTATGCCTTTCATAATTTTATACACCTCTATTAGGTCACCCCTCATCCTCCGTCTTTCCAGTGAGAACAACCCCAGTTTACCTAACCTCTCCTCATAACTAAGCCCCTCCATACCAGGCAACATCCTGGCAAACCTCTCTGCACTCTCTCCAAAGCCTCCATGTCCTTCTGGTAGTGTGGCGACCAGAACTGGGCGCAGTATTCCAAATGCGGCCGAACCAATGTTCTATACAACTGCAACATCAGACCCCAACTTTTATACTCTATGCCCCGTCTTATAAAGGCAAGCATGCCATATGCCTTATTCACTATCTTCTCCACCTGTGACGTCACCTTCAAGGATCTGTGGACTTGTACACCCAGGTCCCTCTGCGTATCTACACCCTTTATGGTTCTGCCATTTATCGTATAGCTCCCCCCTACATTAGTTCTACCAAAATGCATCACTTCGCATTTATCTGGATTGAACTCCATCTGCCATTTCTTTGCCCAAATTTCCAGCCTATCTAAATCCTTCTATCCTTCTGTAGCCTCTGACAATGTTCCTCACTATCTGCAAGTCCAGCCATTTTCGTGTCGTCCGCAAACTTACTGATCACCCCAGTTACACCTTCTTCCAGATCGTTTATATAAATCACAAACAGCAGAGGTCCCAATACAGAGCCCTGCGGAACACCACTAGTCACAGGCATCCAGCCGGAAAAATACCCTTCCACTACCACCCTCTGTCTTCTGTGACCAAGCCAGAACAAGGAGAACAAAGGAGAACAAGGTTCTGCAGGTATATTGTGGATGATTAGAAGGAGACCAACAAATACAATCTCAAGGTTACTCCCAGTGCTATGGTATAGTGAGTAAAGAACTAGGAGGATAGAGCAGATGAATATATGGCTCCAGAGATAGTGCAGGAGAATGAGCTTTAGATTCCTGAGATACTGAGGACCAGTTCCAGTGGAGATAGAAACTATGTAAGAGAGATAGATTGTACCTCAACAGGACCAGAACTCCTCATGGAGCAGTTTGCTCGTGCTACTGGGGAGGATTTAAACCATCTTGAAAGCAGGATTCATCAAAGACCTGTCAATGTGCTTGAAGGGTTAAAATGGAGCTTGGGGTACAGGATCAGCCTTAGGCCTAATTTATTTTTCCTGTTTTCTGATCTTCTGATTTTGTGTAGGAATGTGAGGAAACACCAGCTCATTGATTTATCTGAAATATTTCACCCGTGAGACAGGGGTTAGAATTTTTTTTTGATTTTCAAATGCTTTGTTATGAAAACACATTTTATATCCAAAATGACTTGTGTATTGAGTAGGCTGAAGCCACAGAGTAGTTTTTTAAAAAACTGAACAAAAGTATTTTGAGTGGCTTAAACAACAGTTCCTAAGATTGTCAAGTACTGATGTAACTATATCGTGCCAGTTACAAAGCTTTCAATACAGAGTCGGCCTGTCTTGAAGTAGTGCAATAGAGAACAGCAACTTAAATGAGTGCGTGTGACCCATCTCCTGAACCATTCGCAAAACTTCCCAGTATAACCTGTGCATTCAAGAGAATGCAGATGAAGGCCTTAGACTAAATCACTTTGGACAATGGACTCAGATGAGTAGGGAATCACCTTGCCAAACCCCAGCCATGTAATCTAACCACTTCAAACACTGGATTTAGAATGTGGGTTCCCCAGCTTATTGACTGTATCTGGAAACTTGCCAGTTTATGAATGAAAGCCGTGTGATAAGCTTACTCTTTGGGCAGGATTTTCTTCCCCCCTCCCCTCGCCATGTGTTTCACAGTGGCAGGAGATGGCCTGCCATTGGCTGGTGGTGGGATATTCTGGTCCCATTGTTGTCATTGGGGTTTCCTGCGCTGGCGGTTTGCCGTTGGTGGGAAAGGCTGGAAAATTCTGGACTTTGTGATTGAAGAAGCTCCTTTTTGCAGTCAGTGTGCAGAGAGATTATGGGCTGCATTTTATGGGAAGTGGGGAGGTGAAGTGGTGGAAATGGCTCATTCCCCCGCCCCCTCCCCCACCCATCCCGCCCCCTCCCCCCCCAATCCCAACCCCTGTCCCACCCCAGAAGGAAAGTTGGGTGGAAGCCGCTTAGCTCTGCGTAAGCCCACCCTGCAGACACAAAACGCTATGGGTGGGATTGGTCAGCAGCTCCAGGAGCATCAAGAACTGAATAGTTGGGACTACAACCAGTCCCAAGAAGGAGGCCAAATGGATCCCAGAGTGAGGTAAGTCCAGGATATTGGGCAAGGTGCGTTTTGCCAGCTTAGGGGGCTGGGGGAGGATAATGGGCTTTGGGGAGCAGTAAGTAGGAAGGAAGAGGGTTGCCGCCTTAGAGGGACTTCACCCGATGTACATGGGGCACCCCAAAGATCGTCCCCCCTTTCTTGCAGCTCTTATTTTTAAAAAATTTCAAAAATTTGGCTGCCCATTTCTGCCTGCCTGCCCACATCAACCATATCATGGCAAAGGCAGTGTATTATCAGAGTCAGCTGGCTGCAAGTTCAATTGACCCTTAATTATTAATTTACAAATGGTGGACAGAGTGCTGATTTTGGCACCTGCCCACTACTATGTTATGGAGGTGGGCGAGGGGATGGCTGGAAAGATGGTGCCCTGGGCACCTGCCCGATTTTTATGTAATGCTCTCCCATCAAGAACACACCCAATTGAGGCACATCACATCCAACTCAGTACAAGACTCACGGTCCTCTTTCTCTCTCACTTTCTCACCAGCCACTCTGCGAATGTGCCCTGCCTGTATTCTGACCAGTCAAATACCACAGGCAATGTCTTTAACATGAGCCAAGACAGAAATTGTCCATTAACATTTTAAATCATCTGGACATAGAGTCCAAAAAGTTAACCAAACCCAGCCTGAAGCTGGTAAAGTCATCCATCTACAGGATCCATATATAAATGATTTTCTTCTGGGGTTCTTAAAACATTTACAGCCCCTTCCTCTTTGAAACTTACCTCTGTGTGTGTGCAAATTTCTTGAATGCATGAGTGTTTTAAAGTTGGAGAGAGAATTCTGGTATTGTCTGTGATTGGTGGATTTAATTGGAAGTAATTACCATCAATTTTACTGAACTTAGTGTCCTAAAACTGCACAGAAAATGAGCTATGAAGCCCACTAACAGGCACAAAGTTGTGAACTGCTTGGGATCAAGAATTCAGGTTAGTATTCGATTTGATTTGATTTATTGTTGTCACATGTATTCGTATACAGTGAAAAGTATTGTTTCTTGCATGCTGTACAAAGCATACTGTTCATAGAGAAGGAATGGAGAGAGTGCAGAATGTAGTGTTATAGTCATAGCTAGGGTGTAGAGAAAGATCACTTAATGCGAGGTAGGTTCATTCAAAAGTCTGACGGCCAAAGGGAAGAAGATGTTCTTGAGTCGGTTGGTACATGACCTCAGGCTTTTGTATCTTCTTCCCAATGGAAGAAGGCGGAAGAGAGTATGTCTGGGGTGCATGGGGTCCTTAATTATACTGACTGCTTTTCTGAGGCAGCGGGAAGTGTAGACAGAGTCAATGGGTGGGAGGCTGGTTTGAGTGATGGACTGGGCTTTGTTCACAACCCTTTGTAGTTTTTTGCGGCCTTGATCAGAGCACGAGCCATACCAAGATGTGATGCAACCAGAAAGAATGCCTTCTATGGTGCATCTTGTAGAAGTTGGTGTGAGTCGTGGTGGACATGCCAAATTTCCTTAGTCTTCTAAGAAAGTAGAGGCGATGGTGGGCTTTCTTAACGATAGCGCCAGCATGGAGGGACCAGGACAGGTTGTTAGTGATCTGGACACCTAAAAACTTGAAGCTCTCGACCATTTTTACTTCATCCCCATTGATGTCGACAGGGACATGATCTCCACTACGCTTCCTGAAGTCGATGACTATCTCCTTTGTTTTGTTGACATTGAGGGAGAGATTATTGTCGTCGCACCAGTTCACCAGATTCTCTATCTCATTCCTGTGCTCGGTCTTGTCATTGTTTGAGATTCGACCCACTACGGTGGTGTCATCAGCAAACTTGAAAATCGAATTGGAGGGGAATTTGGCCACACAGTCATAGGTGTATAAGGAGTATAGTAGGGGGCTGAGAACACAGCCTTGTTGGGGGGCACCGGTTTGAGGATGATCGTGGAGGAGGTGTTGTTGCCTATCCTTACTGATTGCGGTCTATGGGTTATGAGGTTCAGGATCCAGTCACAGAGGGAGGAGCCGAGGCCCAGGCCACAGAGTTTGGAGATGAGTTTTGTAGGAATAATGGTGTTGAAGGCTGAGCTGTAGTCGATAAATAGGAGACTGACATAGGTGTCTTTGTTACCTAGGTGTTCCAGAGTTGAGTGCAGGGCCAGGGAGATGGCATCCGCTGTGAACCTGATGCAAGAGTGGGTGAACTGTAGTGGATCCAGGCAATATGGGAGGCCAGAATTGATTCATGCCATGACTAACCTTGAGATGATGGATGTCAGAGCCACTGGACGATAGTCATTGAGGCACGCTGCCTGGCTTTTTTTTGGTACCGGGATGATGTTCATCTTCTTGAAGCGGATAGGGTCCTCAGATTGTTGTAAAGAGAGGTTGAAGATGTCTGCGAATATCACCGCCAACTGGTCCGCGCATTGTGGGGGTGATTCTCCCAAAAGTGCTGAATTGGCGGGAAAACTGGTCGAGATCATAACTGTTTTTTCAGTGCAACCTCAGACCTGAATCTCCCCACTCAGAGTTCCCAGTTGTGAATATCATCAAAAGCTCAGGGGACGCCAAAGAGCCTGAAATCAGCAGGATGAGCGGGAACCCGCGCATGCGCACATCACTGGGAGATCGCGGCAAAGAACTCCCAGCATCCAGATCACTGTCATCCAACCCCCACAGACATCGCTGGCCTCATTGCTGACCCCCACAACCCCCCACAGACATCGCTGGCCTCATTGCTGACCCCCACAACCCCCCACAGACATCGCTGGCCTCATTGCTGACCCCCACAACCCCCCACAGACATCGCTGGCCTCATTGCTGACCCCCACAACCCCCCCCCCACAGACATCGCTGGCCTCATTGCTGACCCCCACAACCCCCCACAGACATCGCTGGCCTCATTGCTGACCCCCACAACCGCCCCCCCGCCCCTCACACATCACTGGCCTCATCGCTGGCCCACACAACCCCCCACAAACATCGCTGGCCTCATTGCTGACCCCCACAACCCCGCCCCAGACATCGCTGGCCTCATTGCTGGCCACCACAACCCGTCCCCGACAGACATCGCTGGCCCCCCTCCCCCATACAGAAATTGCTGGCCCCCCTCCCATGTACAGACATCGCTGGCCTCATCGCTGGCCCACATAACCCCCCCGCCCCACACACATCGCTGGCCTCATCACTGGCTCCCACAACCAGCCCCACCACCCCCCCCCCCCCCCCCCCCCACCCTCAACACACATCATTGGCTCCCACAACCCCCCCACAGAGACATCGCTGGCCTCATCGCTGGCCCCCACAACCCACCCCCGACAGACATCACTGGCCCCCCTCTCCTATACAGACTGGCCCCCCTCCCATGTCCAGACATCGCTGGCCTCATCGCTGGCCCCCACAACCCACCCCCGACAGACATCACTGGCCCTCCTCTCCTATACAGACTGGCCCCCCTCCCATGTACAGACATTGCTGGCGCCCCTCCCCCATACAGACATCGCTGTTGCACCGCCCCCCCCCCCCCCCACCCCCCGACGCCCCATCTCCCCCTACACACAGACATCGCTACCTGCTCACCTCATGCCCCCATGGATCCGGATACTGCAGGTACCCAATCCCTCCATCCCTTGAGCATACTGTCCTCACTGCTGCCCTGCAGAGAACAAGCGTTGTGCTGACATGCACAACCCCAGCTTGGGATCATTTCCTCTCTTGAATGGGAACCCTGAGTATTGCACCCTCCCCCCAGCTGCCCCCCAACACCCCCCCCCCCCTCCCTAATCCCACCGCCCCAGACACAGCAGCTTATTGAATGGCAGCCAATCAGCATCCTGAGGCAGACATGACACTCAACTGAATGCAGTCTTCAAAATTTCTCACAAGTATTTGTTGCCAACAGGCCCTTGAGTGGCCACACTCACTGCACCTGCACTATCCTAATAAGCCAGCGCTGTATAGAAGCTGCAGGAATGGACACACAGCCAGTCACACCACAAAGATGTCTGCGCGCAAACCTGCTCCCAGATTTTCAGAGGCCGGCCAGGAGCACCTGCTAGATACCATGGAGGAGAGGCATGAGCGGATCTTCCCCACCAGGGCCCTCACCCAAGGGGTGCATCTGCCACGGCATTGTGGGAGGAGGTGGCAGAAGCGGTGATTGCCAGGAGCCTGACACCGCACTCTGGCAGGCAGTGTCGCAAAAAAATGTACAACCTTCTGTGAGCAGCAAGGGAGAGTGGGCATCCCACTTGGAACCCCGCACATGCTTGGCACGGATCTCCAACTCTGCTTGGACACCTGAAAGGCATGCAACAAGTGAACCTTCCCCCAGGAACAGAATCTAACCCCTTCCCCTCACCCCTCAACGAGCACCCTTCAGTGGTGACCGCTTTCCCCGAAACTGCCAGCACAACGCCCGATCCACAGGCACGCATTGCACAACATGCACTGCAATATGTTCATGCTTGCTATCCATTTTATGTTCCCACAGGAAAAGAACATCCACAACGTATGTGAGATGACACAGATGGTGGTGGTGTGCCTGACCTGCAGCAGCTGACCAGCACTGAAGAGCGTGCCCTGGAGTTGTCAGGGGGTGATGGGCCATCCCAAATGGTCACCGACAGCCAGGTCGGGAGGAGGAAGGGTTTGAGCCCATGCCGGAGCCTTTCACCCAGGAGGTCCTGGACATCCCAAGACCTTCCGATTCCCCCTTTCCTCACACTGAGGCATCTCAGGGCCAGCGAGATAACCAGGGTAGCACTGAAACAGTGCCACCCACAAATCAGCCAGGGCCCTCCAGGTCCCAGCCACCCAGGGGACATCCACCAAGGGCATCACAGGCAACGGGGTAAACCCCCCCCCCCCCACCCCGCCGCCCCCCCCACCCCCCGCCCCCCACTGCACCCCCCCCCCTCCCCCGCTCCACCATGGGCCAAAAAACATGTGTCCCCAACCCTTACAGCTACGTGGGCCAGGGTGGCCAGCATGGATTCGGGGTACAGGTAGGGGTTGGACTTGAGTGGCACCAGGGGCAGGATCCCAGTGCGCACAACAGCGAGTCATCATCATCCTCCAGCTTTCAACCAAGACTTGCAACCATTGCCAGCCCTGGCACATTGATAGGATCATATGTGCCTGGGCTGACAGGAGCAGGAGAAGGGTGATGTGGTCGTTTGAGGGCCCAGGTCAGTTTGGAGGGGGAATAGAGGCTGCACTTGCTCCTGGGGTGTGGTGGATGTGTGGTGGTTTCAGCCCCCTCACTGCACAGCACCAGCTAGGTGAAGCAGGCAGAATCAAGGCATCCCTCGCTGCCCTTCCCTGCCAGACACCCGCCATCGCTGACCACCCTCTGGCTCTTCATATGGCAGGACATCCACCTCGCCCCCTCGCCGCTCCTCCTCCTCCTCCTGCTCCAGCTGGTCTCCCCGCTGCTGTGCGATGTTGTGAAGAGCGCAGCAAATGATGATGATGTGTGAAGCACGCACAGGGTCATACTGGAGGGCCCCCACAGTCCAAGCAGCAGAACTGCATCTTCAGCAGGCCGAAGAACCACTCTATGACGGACCGGGTGGCTGCATGTATCAGCCATGACCTTAGCGGGTAACCCTTGTCACCCAATAGCCATCCCAGGAGCCTGGGCTGGTCTTCAAAGAGCACAGGGATGTCCGACTGCCGGTGCACAAACCTGTCATGGACACTCCCTGGGTGGCGTGCATCGACCTGCATGATCCTCATTAGATGGTCGCAGACAATTTGGACATTCAGGAAGTGGAACCCCTTCCTGTTCAAAAATTGCTGCGGCCCTGCATGTGGGGCCCGCAAGGCGATGTGTGTCCCATCCACTGCACCCTGCAATTCGCAATCCCGGCGATGGAAGCAAAGCCGAGAGCCCGGGCCTCCTGCTTGCACAGCCCACATTGAAATTTATGTACTACCCTGCCCGGGCATACAGGGCATCTGTGACCTGCCGCACACACCTTTGCACAGAAGTCTGGGAGATCCCAACTCGGTCACCACTGAGTGCCTGAAATGAGCCGGAGGCGTATAAATTCAGGGCAGCCGTAACCTTCCCTGAGATGCCAGGTGTGTGAGCATCTCACAAAGGTGTCGCACTGTGGTCTTGGAGAGCCACAGCCGGCGACGGCACATCTCCTCTGAGAGGGCCTCGAATGAATTGCGGGGCCTGTACCTCCTTGCCCTCAGCACCCTCCACCTTCTGTGCACCCTCTCGGGAGGCTGCGCACCCACCTCCTGCCCCTCAGTGGCAGCTCCCTCCTTCCAAAGGGACTGGTAGTGGCTGTTCCTGCGGTGGTCTGTCCACGCCCGCCACCTCCTGAGGTGCCGCCTCCTCCTCCTCCTCTGCCCCTGCCGCCACCAACATGGCCAGCTCCAGATCAAGCAAACCGAGATCCATCTGCACAGTGGGGTTTGGAAAGAGCATAGAATGATGGATTATTATCATTAGCTGCATAGACCCAGCACCACCCCAATCCCTCACTTGGGTCAGAACCCCCACTTGTGGGAGCTGGCAACACCACACAATCCATGGTGCCATGCGTGGCCCAATTAGGGTTGTGTGAGATTCCCATCATGACAAATGCAGCACAGATTATGCCGGTCGGTGTGCAGCCGTGGGCAATGCACACCCTTGAGCCATTGCTATGTGTGCAACTGCAGCATCCGTTACAGGCATGTGTCGCTGGTCCGTGCCACAGGGCAGGGACAGACTGCAAAGCAGCACCAGATGTGTGCCCACTGACAGCAGATTCCATGCAGTCCATGTCTGAACCTCTGCACCCCGGCCTGGAGCAGCAGCTGCTTCATCTGGTTAGCACATGCTACACTCGTCCCCCACCCCGGAACACCAGCACTCAGTTGTGTCCCTGACCACACCCCATGTCAAGGGACTTGCCACTGCAGAGTTCCGTGGAGGGGAAGGCTGAGCAGGACTCCTTCACGGAACCTCACCCAGAGAACTCTGAGCAAATAGAAGTCCCCCCCGCACCCCAGATATCACTGGTCCATAGGCCAGCACCTGAAAGAAGTCTCATAACGCCAGGTTAAAATCCAACAGGTTTATTTGGTAGCACAAGCTTTCGGAGCACTACTCCTTCATCAGGTGAGTGAGAGTTGTGTTTACAAACAGGGCATTTCTAGACACAAACTCAATTTACAAGATAATGGTTGGAATGCGAGTCTTTACAGGTAATCAAGTCTTAAAGGTACAGACAATGTGAATGGAGAGAGGGTTAAGCACAGGTTAAAGAGATGTGTATTGTCTCCAGCCAGGGCAGATAGTGAGATTTTGCAAGCCCAGGCAAGTCGCGGGGGTTACAGATAGTGTGACATGAACCCAAGATCCCGGTTGAGGCCATCCTCATGTGTGCAGAACTTGGCTATCAGTTTCTGCTCAGCGATTCTGCGTAGTCGTGTGTTGTGAAAGCCACCTTGGAAAACGCTTACCCGAAGATCAGAGGCTGAATGCCCGTGACCGCTGAAGTGTTCCCCGACAGGAAGAGAACACTCCTGCCTGGTGATTGTCGAGCGGTGTTCATTCATCCGCTGTCATAGCGTCTGCATGGTTTCCCCAATGTACCATGCCTCGGGACATCCTTTCCTGCAGCGTATCAGGTAGACAAAGTTGACCGAGTCGCAAGAGTATGTGCCGTGTACCTGGTGAATGGTGTTCTCACGTGAGATGATGGCATCCGTGTCGATGATCCGGCACATCTTGCAGAGGTTGCTGTGGCAGGGTTGTGTGGTGTCGTGGTCACTGTTCTCCTGAAGGCTGGGTAGTTTGCTGCGGACGATGGTCTGTTTGAGGTTGTGCGGTTGTTTGAAGGCAAGAAGTGGGGGTGTGGGGATGGCCTTGGCGAGACGTTCGTCTTCATCGATGACATGTTGAAGGCTCCGGAGAAGATGATGAGGTCAGAAGACAAACCAGCATCTGAAGTCAGCCGAAAGAAGCCCACCAGGCATCTCCAGGGCCTGCCTGCAACATCCCCCAGGCTCCGCTAGCAGCACTTACCTCACGCCAGTTCAAGGCTGCCATGCCAGGTTGAGACTTTTATAGACCTACTCTGATTCGCACTAAAGTGACACCGCGCCAAAGAAGTTGGAGACGCAAACGTGGGCGAAGATTGCCGTGCCGATCCCGAAATGGCATGCGAAGGTATGGAAAGTAATGCAAATCAGCCGCACGCTGGTTTTCTGCACGGTCCTGGCGGTGCCATTTTTTTCTGGTTGGGAGATGCTTACGGATTGTAAACGCTCACGGGGAACCCACGAAATGGCCAACACGCGCATCTCCCGACCTGACCCGCCAGAAAATTTGCCCTCAGTGGCAGCCACCTGCCCTCCTTCCTGAGGGACTGGTAGTGGATGCTCCTGCGGTGGTCTCTCCATGCCCGCCACCTCCTGAGCTGCCTCCCTCTCCTCCTCCGCCAGAAAATTTGTGGGTCGCGATGGGAGAATCGCCCCCTATATTGCTAAAGTCTATTTTCAATAGACTCAAATTTGCTAAAGTGTGGAAATTCATATAGGTAATGGAGCTCTCATCTACTGGCTGGAGTTCTTCAGAGAGCCCACCTCACCTCTTTTCGTGAAGGTCCCCTGCATTTACTGTCAGTCAGGCACTTAACTGGGCTGCGGTGGTCCTCTGAGATCAAGGACCTCCACAAAGAGTCAGAGAGCAATGCATCTAGGCTTTCTGTTGATACAAAGTCCTGCATGCAGAAAGCTGGCAGCCAGTTATTCTCCATTACTCAACAGCGCTACCAGGTATGTAGTGGCTGCTGCCAGTAAAACACCCACCAAAGGTCCAACGTTGCCAAGGGACCCAGGCCACAAATGAGTGATGGAAGAGGTGGGGGGAGCAAAGGATAGTATCCGCTGACTGATTTGTCGAGCGGTCAGCAGAATTCAGCCAGCTACCCAGCTTCACGATGCTGGGTCCATCGATTATGCACTGACTGCCTTTGAACAAGGGAAATTTCTCTCCCCCAGAAGCCCGCAAGCAATGCTAACATGGTTTGTTCGCTATTTGGGCTTCCTGCCCAGTAAGCGCTAACTGTGGAGATGTGGAGGCATTTGTTCCAAAATTCCTTCAATTTTGATACAATCCCAGCAGATTGAAATTTAGCAAATGGAACACTGCTATTCAAGAAAGGAGGAAGAGGGGAAAAAAGGGACTACAGGTCAGTTAGCCTAACATCAGACCTCAGGAATCTATAACATTGCAGTTCGAAAAGCATAGTATGATAGAGCAAGGCAATGTGTTTTTACGAAAGGAAAATGGCCTTTGGCAAATGAGGTTAGCTCAGATGGGCTTAATGGTCAGCATAGACAAGTTTGGGCTGAAGGGCCTGAGTCTGTGCCGTAGATTCTATGATTCTATAAAAGGGAAATCATGTTTGACAAATTTATTGGAGTTTTTTGAGGATGTAACTGGTAGGATAGGTAAAGGGGAAACCAGTAAATGTAGTATACTTTGATTTCCAAAAGACATTTGAAAAGGTTAATGCACACAATAAGTGCTAATAGAGTTGGTGATGATATAGGACAGGAAGCAGAGACGAGGGATAAGGGGGGCATTTTCAAGTTGGTGAGCCTCAGCTGTTTGTAATTTATATGAATAACTTAAACAAAGAGTCAGAGGGCAATGCATCTAGGCTTTCTGCTGATACAAAGCTAAGTAGAAATGCAAGCTGTGAGGAGCACCCAAAGGGCGGACAACACGGTAGCACAATGGTTAGCACTGCTGCCTTACAGTGCCATGGACCCAGTTTCGATTCCTGGCTTGGGTCACTCTCTGTATGGAGTCTGCACATTCTCCCCATGTCTGCGTGGGTTTCCTCCGGGTGCTCTGGTTTCCTTCCACAGTCTGAAAGATGTGCTGGTTAGGTGCATTGGCCATGATAAAATCTCCCTCAGTGTACCCGAACAGGTGCCGCAGTGTGGCGACTAGGGAACTTTTACAGTAACTCCATTGCAGTGTTAATGTAAGCCTACTTGTGACACTAATAAATAAACTAAACTAAAGAGATATTGTCAGGTTAAGTGAATGGGCGACAAGGTGACAGACGGAGTATGCTGTGGGGAAGTGTGAGATTATTCAGTTTGGTCATAAGAATAAAAAAGAATATTTTTGAAAAGAAATGAAACCTGCAAATGTTGATGTTCAGAGAGACTTGGGTGAGCTCATACATGGAACACCAAAAAAGTTAGCATGTAGGTGCAGCAACCAATTAAGAAAGCAAATGGCATGTTGGCCTTTATTGCAAGGAAATTGGGTAAAGTATGAAGAAGGCTTGCTACAAGTTTAGGGTGATACTGCCAAGGGACTATGCCAGGATAAGCCCTTGAGGGAGTGGGGGTGTCCCCCTCATGTGTGTTGGGGGCGGTTGCCCCAGTTGGCAGGGCACTGCCTGGGGGCATGTCCCTCTCACACCAGGGGCTATACTTACTTGTGCACCCTGGCAAGTTCTCCTTGACTGCTTTCCACTTTCCAATAATTGTTGTAAAGCTTGCTAAAAGTGACGTGACGTCTGCCGGGGGGGGATTTCCTACCTGGGGAAACATATAACAGGGGGGCCCTTTAAAAATATTTAAATTTATCTAAATGAGGCCCCCACCCTTTCTGGGCAGGTAACTCGTGTCACCGTTGAGGGGTGGAAAAATCTCAGAATGAGATCTTGCCGCCCCACCAAGATTTTTGTTCCTGCAGCCTCGTGGGTTTTTCCGCCAGCATCACCATTTTCGCCTATGGTGAACTCCAACTGAAAATCGTCCCCGTTGTGTACAGTTCTGGGTACCACACTATAGGAAGGATGAGAGTGCAGAAGAAATTCACAAGAATGGTTCGGGGTAAGAAACTTCAGATGGAAAAGCTTAGATTGTTCTCCTTGGAGTGAAGGCTAAGAGGAGATTTGATAGAGATGTTCAAAATCATTAGGGGGCTGGACAGAGTAGATAGGGAGAAATTGTTCCCCCTCATAACAGGATCAAGAACAAGAGGGCACAGATTTAAAGTGATTTGCAAAAGAAGCAAATGTGAAGTGAGAAAAGCCTTTCTCACACGAGTGGTTCAGATCTGGAATGCATTGCCTGAAGGTGTGGTGGAGGCAGGTTCAATTGAGGTATTCAAGAGAGTATTAGATGATTACTTGAATAGAAACAGTGTTCAGAGATATAGGAAAAGGCAGGGGAATAGCACTAAGTCATGATCATCGTTTGGAGAGGCGCTGCAGACACGATGGGCCAAATGACCTCTTTCTGCGTCATGACAATTCTAGGATTCTGTGTTTTTACTAATTATCATACCTTTATACTTTACTAAGTATTACCACCTATTTAAAGTGCCACTGTGGATTGACATCAGCACCACAACAGTGATGCTGGAATTGTGACATTGCATTAACGATTTCAGAAATTATTGTTATCAGTGGGTTTTTATTTACTTATTTTGTTTATTCACAGGATGTGGAGATTGCTGGTAAGTCCAGCACTCAGTGCTCAGACTGAACTTCCCTTGACACTGCCTTCCAGAACCACTATAGTCCTTGTGTGAAGGTACATGCTGGTAGCGAGGGAGTTCCAAGATTTTTACTCAGGATGAAGGACTGGAGATTATAGTTCCAATCAGGATGGTATGTGACTTGCCTGTAGTTGTATTCCCATGTGCTTACTGCCTTTGTCCTTCCGGGTGGTAATGGTGATGGGTTTGATCAATTCTGTTGAGGAATTCTTGGCTGTGGTGCACCTTGTAAATGGAGCCTTGGCATGCTGGTGGTGGACAGAGTCAGTGTTTAAGGTGGTGGTTGAAGTGCTAATCAAAGGTGCTGCTTTCTTCTGGATGATTTTGTGCTGTCTGAGTGTTGCTGGAGCAAGAGGAGAGCATTCCATCACACTCCTGACTCAGGCTTTGTAGATGATGGAAAGACTTTGACTTTGAGACACTCAGTACAAAATACTCAGCTTCTTGCAACCATATTATCATAGGTCTTGACTTATTCTGGATTTTATTGGCATATTCACCCGCCTCCATAGATTTTAACAGTTTTTTTAAGCATTCTGGCTCTTGCAAGGCTTTTCCTAAACATGTTGTGATTCCAAAGCAAATCGACCTTTTGCAATTCAACCCTCGTCATTCAAGAGCACACTAAATACACTTCACGGTAAAAGCATTACCATCAATGCTCACCTGAATGCATGCACATAATCCTTCCACAAGATCCGGCCATACACAAATAAAAACATAAGGATTTGTTGCTTCTAGTGTTTTTGTTCTGTGTACTCAGCTTTAATCTAATCTAATCTACCAGCAACACATTACATACATTGGGCGGCACAGTGGCACAGTGATTAGCACTGCTACCTCACAGTGCCAGGGACCTGGGTTCAATTATGGCTTGGGTAACTGTCTATGTGGAGTCTGCATGTTCTCCCCGTGTCTGCATGGGTTTCCTCCAGGTGCTCTGCTTTCCTCCCACAGTTCGAAAGACATGCTGGTTAGTGCATTGGCTATGCTAAATTCTCCCTCGGTGTACCCGACAGGAGCCAGAGTGTGGCGACTAGGGAATTTTCACACTAACTTCATTGCAGTGTTAATGTAAGCCTACTTGGGACACTCATAAATAAACTTAAACATTATAGTTATGCTTAGCAATGTCATGCACTTTATTGGTTGTTGCTTTTTGTTTGTTGTGGTCTGTTGTCACATAACCAAATTCACTTGTGAATTTGGGTTTCCAAGCTGAGCAGTTATGCTTGGTATCATCAACATGGCACACACGTCTCCAATAAACCTATTACCTGCTTTCAACAAAATGTCTCGCACAAGGGTATAACCAGTCAGGTTACATGCTGACATTAACCATGGCATTGTCAATCAAGGCGGAGAAATGATTTCAGTTATATACAATTAATAAGTAACAAAAGACAGCAGATGGAAATATTATATATATGTGACACAACCTTTGCTTCAAACATGTTACATTTCTTGTCACCTGACCTTTTTAAATTTATGTTTACTGCCAACAATCCTTCTAATGCCTGTCCGGACCAAATTTTATGATCAAAGGGTCAGAACCGTGGTTTGCAAATACATTTTTAACCTACATCTACAACTCATGGTTGTGAAGAGAGAGGAGAATGATGTATCTTCAGAAGTAGGCAAGCAAAGGGAGAGGTATGCAGTCTCATTACAGAAGTGAGGAAATCGTTGCACCTCCTGTACTTTGTGCACTAGTAAAGGGCAGAACAAACCTTTTTACAAAATCAGCTCATTAAAATAATAGTGTTGCATCTGAGCATGAGGTGGGGATGTGGGGTGATATGTCGTACTTGTCAAAGTCAGTGTGGTCAACAGTTGAACGATGCAGCATTCCATTCACTGAGGAGGCAGTTTGAAGCTCAGATCTTGTGTAACCCAATTAAAATCTTTACCATCCTAGCAGCTAACTCACTGGGAACTAGATTATTACTTTCACATCCTTTCCCTTATTGAAATGAGCATTGGAGTGTATCCAAATTCCAGTTTATAAATTACCCCACAGCAAATTCTCTAAGATGAAACTAAACTAGGATTTATTAGCATATTCAAAACCCAGGGGATGGATGCGACTCAATATTCACACTCATAAGCATACAAGCTAGAAAGGCAGAGAACGTTTCTATGCTCCACCCCTCGCCCGTTCCAATTCCTGTGGTGGGGGGGACGGTAAAATTTCAGCCCAAATGTTTAATGATATCATCATACAGTGGCTATGCTCATAACATTAAAGGGGATGTGTGTAATAAATTATTCACAGGTACACAAACTATACATCTTCAAAAACTAATGAATAGATCTGTGAATATTCACACTTGGGAAAATAACAATGGACTATTTTCTTCTTTTTAAACTATGGGCAGAATTCTCCTATTTTGAGACTCAGCGGCACTTGTCCCATCGATCAGGACGGCACGATCCCGTGCCAGATTCTGCAATTGGAAGCTTATTAATTGTGCATAAGCGAGTTCCCCTCCCACTCTTCTGGTGGGCCAGCAGCTGATTTGTCTGCCCGCTCTCAGCGGACTGGTTTGAAAGTCCCGGCTACATATTTTTAAAAAGTCCAGCACACTCGTATCACTCTCTCCAGCCCATTTGTAGACCATGCAGGATGTCCGCAACCCAGAGGGAAAAGGTTAGCAGCCTCAGGAGGAAGTCTGTTACTTGATTCAACCACTTCTCCTGAGCCCATCATCTGCAAGGTGCCCATGCCACACTTGGACCTCTACTCACCACATCTGAAGTCTTCATCCATCCCTTTCCAGTAAACGATGTGATATCCTTCTAACCCTCTGTGGTGGACCTCAGTTGTGCCTTTGTCCTATATGGACCACCGTTGTGTGTGTTTGTCATACCTGGACACATCCCCTTCCAGTTTGGTTCCTCCCCTCAGCACCTAGTATAAAGGTGGCTGTCTCCTCCCCCTTGTTCAGTCTAGGTCGGTTACTTGTTGGGATCTGCTCCTGATTCTGTTGTGAATAAAAGCCTACACTTATATTGGCATATCGGTAGTCTTTCGCCTTATTGATAGCGCATCACCCTCCCTTGTTGATGAGCTTTTCTTGCAGGCTTCATAGAATCCCTACAGTACAGAAGGAGGCCATTTTGCCCATCGAATCCGTACCAACCACAATCCCACCCAGGTCCTATCCCTATAACCCCACGTATTTACTCTGCTAATCCCCCTGACACTAGGGTCAATTTAGCATGGCTAATCCACCTAACGTACACATCTTTGGACTGTGGGACGAAACTGGAGCACCTGGAGGAAACCCACACGAGACATGGGGAGAGTGTATAAACTCCACACTGACAGTGACCCGAGGCCGGAATTGAACCTGGGTCCCTGGCGCTGTGAGGCAGCAGTGCTAACCACTGTGCCACCGTGCTGTTTGTTGGGGTTCAGCTTCTCTCTCCTCGGTCTTCCCTCGGCCTTCCATTGTTCATCTTCATCATCGACCTCCTTGCCTCTTTCCCTGCCATTGTGACCCCTCACCCTTCCCCCGACTGGCATGGCCCTCCTTCCACATTGCTCACTTGTGTGTGTAAGGTCACACACCCCTCACTCCCTGGCCTTACCTCGCACTCCACCCCTAGTCAAACCTTGGATCTTTGTTGTGGTGGCTTCATGAGTCCCGTAACACTGTCCTGTCCAGATAGACACCGGTGTGGCACCACACAGCGGGAAGGAGGCCCCTGTACTCCCCAGGCACAGTACTGATCGAGATGGTAACACAGGAGGGACAATGGATCCAGCAGCACAGTGCTGTCCATGAAGACCAGCTCAGCATGGATGTGTTAGGAACCGGTTTGCCCCCGCAGAGTGGTGAACAGCGCATCAGGAGCAGCACAGCACTGAAGTTGTTGCACTCATCCCGAAGTCTCTGGTGAACTGAGGACTGCTTTGTGCTCACCATTCATTCGCAATTGGGTTTGATGCCAATGTAAATTCCCACTGATGTGACTCAAGATTGGAAAGCTAATGGGACACGAGCAGGCAGGTGTTTTAATGAGCACTGATGAGATGCAAATGGATTTTGCATCACCTGCCAGTGGGAAGAACAAGCCACCATTAAGCTGCCATTGGGAGAATTGCAACCTGATTTTAGGTCAGCAGGTTTCCAAATTTTTGGCTCCTGCCTGATTTTCCACATCCGCCTGGCACCAAATCTGCCACGGGCTGGTTGGGAGATTCCACCCGATATCTATAAGTCAAGTCTAACAACTACTGTAAGGTTGTTTGGTTTCTCACTAAAAGATCTGGAGGCTTGTGTGGTTGAACATAAACAATACATCCTTTTATGACAACAACTGGTTCCTATCTTCTATGTCTTATTTGCTGCGAACTTCAACACAGTGTTTAAATGGAGGCAAGGTGGGGGGGACGTTTGGGTGGTGAGATTTCTTGATGCTCTCAATAGCAACATGAACCTTGCACAGATCAGCAACAGATCAGGAGACACTCAAGCAGGATATCCAGTAAGATCAGCTCTTAAATGGCTGCTGTTCTTAAAATTGGCTGCGTATTCATCAGTGATAATATTTTCTGATGCTATTAGTCAAATGCAGTAAAATAGGTCCTTTCGATTATGACTTTGTAAGATGCCCAGAAGATGCCTTCCCTCAATGAATATTTCCTGCTTACCATTATAAATCTGAGCATAGAGACATATGGTAAAAGTACAAAAATAAGGAAGGAATGTATGACTTCATTTAAATTGGGGAGTGAATTAATATATATCAAATGTATTTCCACACTGATTCATGAGCACAGCGAACACATTCAAGTAAATGCTGTAATTGAAGCACCTATTTGAAAGGGTGAATGAACAAGTTACTGTTCCGAAATTCTTTTAACTAATTCAGCCATGTATTGATATAGTACTTAGGAAAAGAAACACATACCTTTTAAGTGAAGCGATCAGATGGAGCAATGGCTTGGTTGCTTGGTTTTTCATCACTGTCAACTGAATGACTGTGGACTGAAAAAACTATATATCATATTGTGTGCATCATTTGAAGTTCATGATGTATTACACTAGGGGTAAAATAATTACTCAGATCATTAGTTTATATGTGAAGTAATTGATGGTCACCAGTGAATTGCTGGTTGCCTTTGGGCTAGTATGTGTGAAGTGACATAACTGCAATGGAATACTTAAGTCAAGAACAAATAAAGGGCACTCAAATGTACCTGTAATTTTTTTGTGCATCGGTTATTTTGTATAACACTTGGTTATTCCTCTTCTATTTATCGTTTCTCATTAAAAATGGGCAATGTAGAACCAAGATGAGTTCACAATATGAATGAGAAGGTCATTGAGAACATTGAGCTATGGATGTCTGATGTCTGAGCTGTAATTTCACAGTGGATATCTGATAACAGAGGTGTAAAATTGCAGAAAAATAATCAGTATGTTCAATCATCCGATGACAGGACAAGTGGATTGCACTGGAGGAAATCAGCAATAATGAAAAAAAAACAATGATTGTATGATATACCAACATAAGGGACTAACATCCATCTTGACAGCAGAATATGGTACAGTAGCATAATGGTTAGGTTACTGAATCCAGAGGCCAGCCTAATGATCTGGAGGTGTGAGTTCCAATCCCACCCCAGCAACCGTGAATTTAAATTCAATTAGTTAAATACATCTGGAATTAAAAAGTTAGTGTCAGTAATGGTGATCATGAAATATTGCACTAAAAACCTACATAGTTAGTTAATGTCCTACAGGTAAGGAACTTCTACTGTCGTTACCCAATAAGGTCTATATATAATACCAGCCCCACAACAATGTGGTTTATCTGGACTCTGAAATGGCCCAGATGTATCAAACTGCGACAAAGAAATCTTTTTCATTCGTTCATGGCAAGTGGGCAATCCCTGGCTAGGCCAGCATTTATTGCCCATCACTAATTGCCCTTGAGGTGGTGGTGGGTGAGCTGCCTTCTTGAACCGCTGCAGCCACCAGAGAGAGAACACTCAGGGCCTGATTTTACCAATTTCATTCCAAGTGCTGAATCTGGGCTTAATTCAGATCCAACTTGGAAATCTGCTTTCAGGGGCCCCCATATGCACCTGGCCTGAAAAAAAATCACGGGTCCCATTCGCGCTGTGGGCGGGGCTCAGCGCAGCCTAAACGATCGGAGCTCTGAACTGCGCATGTGCAGTTAGAAAAAAATTTGAAAAAGCGCGCCCATTCTCAGATCGCTCCCGAGCTGCAGAAAGCGGAGAAAGTGGCCCGGGAGCGAAAAGCGAGAGCAATGGACCCCCACACACATCACTGTCCCCCTTATCCACCCACTCTCCGCTACACAGACCGATCGTGGCCCCCTGCCCCTTTCTCCCCCCCCCCACCGATCGTCCACAGACTGGCAACAGACCCCCCTGCCCCCCCCCCCCCCACCAGAGACCCATCTGCCCCCCCCGCCCCACCAGTGAGCAATTGGGCCTCCCCTCCCCACCAGAGATACAACTTACCCTCCTCCCCGCCCCCCCAAGAGAACGATCTGGCCTCACTTCCCCCCTCCCCAGAGAATGGTCTGGGCTCACTCACTCGCCTCCCCCCCCTCCCAAGAGAACGATCTGGCCTCACTTCCTCCCTCCCCAGAGAATGGTCTGGCCTCACTCACTCACCTCCCCCCCCCCCCCCAACAAGAGAATGATCTGGTCTCACTCCCCCTCCCCCCCAGAGAATAGTCTGGCCTCACTCCACCCCCGAGAGGAACATCTGACCCGCCTCCTCCTCCCTCCCCACCAGATAACGATCAGCCCTCCCCCACGCCACCCCCCCCCCCCCCCCCCCACCCCCCACCACCACCACCACCACCAGACAACGATCTGGCCTCACTCCCCTACACCCCCAACCAGAGAATGATCTGACCCGCCTCCCTCCTCCCCCCCACCAGTGATCTGAGTCAGGGAGTCGTTGGAAGCTCTGAACTCGCTCTTCAGCAGCTGGAGTGCTCGATTCAGACTTTTATTCAGCAGGTTCATTTTGGTGCGGTTCCGGATTGGCCAACACAGTGGTAAAGGGGGAAATGCTGATAGAGTTGGGCGGACAGTTCATTAATTCAATTGAAATACATGCAAATACATTTAAATCGCCGTTGCGCCCATTTCAGGCACGAATCGGATCGCCGCCATTCCCGTGTTTCGGTAAAGTGGCCATCTGCGCGGACGCAGGCGCGGATCGCGTGAATGGCATCACACCCAATTTACCACATTTTCGCGCCCGTTTTAATGGTAAAATAGGGCCCTCAGAGTACAGTTAGAGAGGGAGTTTCAGGATTTTAACCCAGCAATTGAGAAGGAATAACACTCTAATTCTAAGTCAGGATGCTGTGTGATCTGGAGGGGTGTTGGTGTTCCCACACGCCCATTGCAGTTCTTTGTTGAGTCATTGGTTTGAAAGGTACTATCTAAGAAGCCTTGGTAATTTGCTGCAGTGCATCTTGGAGATGGTACACACTGCTGCCACTGTGCATTACTGATGTTGAAGGGAGTGAATGTTTAAAGTGGTGGGTGGGGTGATGAACAAGCAGGTTTGTTTTGAATGACGTTAAGCTTCCTGAGTGCTGTTGGAGCTGCATTTGTGTACACCAAATGTGAAGTATTCCACAACACTCCTCATCTGTACCTTGCTTAGCACTGCTCACAGTGACAGGGATCCAGGTTCAATTCCCAGCTTGGGTCACTGTCTGTGCAGAGTCTGCACTTTCTCCCCGTGTCTGCATGGGTTTCCTCCGGGTGCTCCGGTTTTCTCCCACAGTCCAAAAGATGTGCTGGTTAGGTGCATTGGCCGTGCTAAATTCTCCCTCAGTGTACCTGAACTGGCGCCGGAGTGTGGTGACTCGGGGATTTTCACAGTAACTTCATTGCAGTGTTAATGCAAGCCTACTTGTGATGAATAATAAAAAAAACTTAATTAGTGCACAGGCTTTGAAGAGTTAGGATGCCAGTTATTTGCCACAGAATGCCCAGCCTCTGAATTTCTATTGTCACACTATTTTAATGGGAGATCCAGTTAAGTTTTTGATCAGTTATAACTCCCTCAGGATGTTGATGGTGAGGGATTTAGTGATGATTTAATGTAAGAAGATTCTCTTATTTTAGAGATGGTCATTCATAGAATCATAGAATCCCTGCAGTGCAGAAGGAGGCTATTCAGCCCATCGAGCCTGCACAAACAACAATCCCACCTAGGCCCTGTTCTCGTGTCTTTACCCTACTAATTTCCCTGACACTAAGGGTCAATTTAGCATGGCCAATCAACCTAGCCCGCACATCTTTGGACTGTGGGAGGAAACCGGGGCACCCGGAGGAAACCCACTCAAACACAGGGAGAGTGTGCAAACTCCACACAGACAGTCGCTCGAGGCCGGAATTGAACCTGGGTCCCCAGCACTATGAGGCAGCAGTGCTAACCACTGTGCCACCGTGCCACCCCCTTGCCTGGCATGTTTCGGCACCAATGTTACTTGCCACCTATCAACCCAGGAAAGGACTGTTTCAGTATCTGAGGCATTGTGAATCAGGTAACATCCACCCTTACTGGCCATAATTTGGAGGGAAGATCCCAGATGTAGTTGAAAATGGTTAGGACTAGGCCACTACCCTGAGGAACATCTGCTGCAATGTCTTGGGGCTGAGAGGATTGATCTCCAACAATCAAAAACATCATTCTTTTTGCTCGGTGTGGTATTGTGGTCCATGTAAGGGAGCCTTCCCTGCGGGCCACGTGATCGGGCCAAACGCTATGGAATGGCAAGGTGTTAAGCCGAGACAATCAGGTGCAGGGGCACATATCGCGGGTCGGGGAGGATTCTCAGTTGGAGCCAGGGAGGAGTGGAGAATAGTCGTGTATTTAATTCTGTCAGACCCTGTTTGTAAATAACTATTTATTGTTGGTAATAAACCCTTTTATATTTTGGCATGGTGAATTATTATGGTAGATTCTTACAAAACGTGTCTACCACTTTAGCCTCATTTAATTGGCTGTTAAAGGAACATCAGCGTCCGAGATGGGGAGAGGAACAAAACGAAGGATTCACAAAAATAAAGCAGGCTTTGCAGTTGTCAGCCTTTGGTAGTTACCCGTGATGCATCACCGTATGGAATGGGAGCAGTTTTGTCCTACAGAATGCCCAATGGCATAGAAAGGACAATTGCCTTTGTGTTGAGAATATTATCAGATGTGGGGGAAAAAAAATTCCCTAAACAGATAAAGAAAGGCTGGTGGTCATTTATGCAGTGAAAAGGTTTCATCAGTATATTTTTGGACGACATTTCACAACAGCATAATATCACAAGCCGTTATTAGGTTGATTCAGAGAAGATAGGTCAGTGCCACCAATTGCCCCTGCAATGGGACAGAGACGCGCTCTATTACAGCAGTGTATGGTTAAATCTTCCAGAATCATCCAGGGGCACAAATGTCTCATGTGGATTCACTCAGCTGTTTGCCCTTGCGCAAGACAGAAGGATCACCAGCAGCCCCACAAGAGATAGCGCTGGCACTGCACCCAATAGAGACTTTGCCAGTCTCAGCTAAAAACATAAAAACTTGGACCGAAAGAGACCCGGTGTTATCAAAAGTTCAGAAGATGGTGATGCAAGGTTGGCAATATGATAAGTCAGAGCTACTTAAACCGTATCGAAAAAGAAGAACAGAGATAATGCGTGAGGATGGTGTGTTACTGTGGCGGTGGGGGCGGGGGGAGGGGGCAGGGGGGAGTGCGTCATATTATATTTCCACCCCAAGGGAGACCACTTTTATTACATGAATTGCACAACTCACATCCAGGACAAAGCAAGATGAAAGCACTAGCCTGAAATTATGTTTGGTGGCCAGGCATCGATAAAGAAATCAAAGGTTGGTCAGTCAATGCCCCAGTTGTGAAGCCAAAAAGGCATTGCCGCCACCAACGAATATGCATCCTTGGGAATGACCATGTAGGCCATGGCAAGACTACATAGAGATTTTAATGGGCCATATGTTTCTTATATCGCATTCTAGATGGTTGAAAGTCCAATTGATGAAGCCCACGATGGCCACTGCCACCGTTGACAAATTGAGGAATATTTTTGCCATCAATGGCATCCCAGATTCAGACAATGGCGCATCATTTACAAAGAACAAAGAACAAAGAAAATTACAGCATAGGAACAGGCCCTTCGGCTCTCTAAGCCTGCACCGACCATGCTGCCTGACTTAACTAAAACCCCCTACGCTTCCGGGGACCATATCCCTCTATTCCCATCTCATTCATGTACTTGTCAAGATGCCCCTTAAAAGTCACTACCGTATCCACTTCCACTACCTCCCCCGGCAACGAGTTCCAGGCACCCACCACTCTCTGTGTAAAAAATCTGCCTCATGCATCTCTTTTAAAACTTGCCCCTCGCACCTTTAACCTATGCCCCCTAGTAATTGACTCTTCCACCCTGGGAAAAAGCTTCTGACTATCCACTCTGTCTATGCCTCTCACAATCTTGTAGACTTCTATCAGGTCTCCCCTCAACCTCCGTCGCTCCAGTGAGAACAAACCAAGTTTCTCCAACCTCTCCTCATAGCTAATGCCCTCCATACCAGGCAACATCCTGGTAAATCTTTTCTGTACCCTCTCCAAAGCCTCCACATCCTTCTGGTAGTGTGGCAACCAGAATTGAACACTATATTCAAAGTGCGGCCTCACTAAGGTTCTATAAAGCGTCAACATGACTTGCCAATTTTTAAACTCAATACCCCGGCCGATGAAGGCAAGCATGCCGTATGCCTTCTTAACTACCTTCTCCACCTGCATTGCCACTTTCAGTGACCTGTGTACCTGTACACACAGATCCCTTTGCCTATCAATACTCTTAAGGGTTCTGCCATTTACTGTATATTTCCTATCTGTATTAGACCTTCCAAAATGCATTACCTCACATTTGTCCGGATTAAACTCCATCTGCCATCTCTCCGCCCAAGTCTCCAATTGATCTATATCCTGCTGTATCCTCTGATGGTCCTCATCGCCATCCGCAAATCCATCAACCTTCATGTCGTCCGCAAACTTACTAATCAATCCAGTTACATTTTACACCAAATCATTTATATATATTACAAACAACAAAGGTCCCAGCACTGATCCCAGCACTTGTCACAGCCCTCCATTCAGAAACGCACCCTTCCACTGCTACCCTCTGTCTTCTTTGAACGAGCCAGTTTTGTATCCACCTTGCCAGCTCACCTCTGATCCCATGCGACTTCACCTTCTGCACCAGTCTGCCATGAGGGACCTTGTCAACGGCCTTACTGAAGTCCATGTAGACAACATCCACTGCCCTACCCTCGTCAATCATCTCCGTCACTTCCTCAAAAAACTCGATCAAGTTCGTGAGACACGACCTCCCCTTCACAAAACCATGTTGCCTCTCACTAATACGTCCACTTATTTCCAGTGGGAATAAATCCAGTCTCGAAGAATCCTCTCCAATAATTTCCCTGCCACTGATGTAAGGCTCACCGGCCTATAATTACCTGGATTATTCTTGCTACCCTTCTTAAACAAAGGAACAACTTGGCTATTCTCCAATCCTCTGGGACCTCCAGAGTGGAGAAGTTTTGAAATTTTGTCAAATCAAATAGTATTTGCCATGTTAGGTCAGCACCTGACCACCCAGCCTCCAATAGGTTAGCGGAATGCACTATACAAACATTCAAATCATCGGTGGATAAATTAGTTAATAGGCCTCTACCTCGATGTGTAGCCAGTTTCTTGTTGTCATACAATACCATGCCAAATGTGACCACAAGGGTAATGCCAGCTGAGCTACTAATGAGACGTTGCTTATGGACTTGGTTGGATGTGATATTCCCAGATTTGGAAGGGAGGGCGGATCCCAGAAAGAAAGTCATGAC